>NC_056737.1:822015652-822228152 GCF_019279795.1 Protopterus annectens | reverse complement strand
AATGGCTAACCACAACTAGCCCCAACACCCAAGGTACAGTGAGAGTGGGGGAAAAGCAGCAAGTGTCAGACATGCATACAATGGATTTCTGAGATTAACTTATTGCATAATACAGTGCTTACTTGATGGTACCATTAACTAGTACATGTATGCCACACAAGTAAGTCACATAAACACAGGTAAGGGTTGCAGAGCATACTGGAGATTCGACTGCTCAAGTATAGTTTATTGTTTAAATTAACATCCTTTACATAGATGTAACTTTGTTATGAGGATCAGTGTAGCAACAGCTATCCCTTTCTTTTCCCACTCATCACCAGACACTCTTGTGACTCCAAATTTATCAAGTCAGAAATGCTTTGTACCTGGTATAACATACTCATGCACAGAAAAAAACTGGAAAGAAAATGAAGATTGCCAGGAATGAGCATAATAGACATTACTACTACTATTGCAAGGCCTAGTTTATGGTATCAGATTTGCTAGAAAATATCCTTAAAAAGAAAGACTGCATTTGTCAGCTATGCATGTAGGTGTGGCATAGGTAAATGACTATGAATTCCCTTTTCTTTTTATTTCTACAGCTGAGGAGAAGCAAGAATACAGCAGAGCACAGTCTAGCAGAGATCACTTTATTTGACAAATGGTACCCAGGAGTAGTAAACAAAGTATTATGGCATAAATAAAAGAGGCAGTCATGCATTCTTGTTTCCATTTTGGGGAAAAAGGGAGGCTTTGTGTTACACCATTACAGCAGTTATACATACATATGTGGAAATCTTTTTGGAAGTGCAGTACTAATTAAAGAGCCATTAGTAAGTTTTGCAGCAAATGAGTACTATAATATGCATTTAGTGGAAGTTGTCAAATAATACATTATTAATGTTTATAATATAATATTTTTCCATTTAAATAACTGATTAATAAATGTACTGTCAATGAAATATGTTATTTGCAGCTTATGAGTTATTCTTGTTTCCATGTTCTCTCTCACTTTCTCTCTTTTCTCTTCCTTGTATGTTCCCTTTTCCACAGGTCCAGAGTTCCCATATGCACCCTAACTGTGCGTGTCCAAAGTCAGGGAATGTTCACCACCTCTCTTTGCCCAGCTGGGGAAAATTTCAAAGAGTAGTAGATGTGGCTCCAGCCCTGTTAGCCCCATGGTGAAAGCCACCAACATTGTGAGCTTGGGACCTCGTAGAGGCAGCAGTTGAGTGGGCAGTGGAGAGGTGCCTTGGACCCATGCAAGACCTCTAGTGGGTTCAAGACTTGCTGACTTGGTTGGCTCTTACCATCAAGCCACAGGAGGCTTCTACCCTCACATCACCAGATGTCCCCTCTGCAGGTTCATCAGTCAGGAGATAATAGTGGTCCACCGGACCAGAGTAAGAACTATGCTCACACTTCCTCACTCTCCACCTTTCGTGTCTGCCATCTGTATATAGTGTGTTCCCCACAGTTGTTAGCTCATCTTAGCATTCCTGTCTGTCTGTCTAGTATACTTTTTTATGTTTTGTCTTCTACTTAACTCTTTCTTAAGTCACTATCCTACACTCTATTTACTTCTTCCTTTCCCATCTTCACTTATATATATATATATATATATATATATATATATATATATATATAAAGGAGAATAGGGTGCTCTATCTCCCAAGAAAAGCATAGTGCCCCATCCTTTCCCATTTCTTCCAGCACAAACCTCTTGATGTCTTCCTTCTGTGTCTCCCTTGTTTCCTCTCTCCCTTATTTCTAGTTTTCTAGCTTTTCCTTTCCAACTTTACGAAGAATCAATTAAGTTGTCCATATAACGACACCCTCACATTCACTAGTTAACACCTTATAATTTTTTAAATCATTTCCAGGTAGCACCCCTGAGCAACACTTTCCTCAAATAATAGTAAGTGACATAGGCTAACCAGGCTTGCACTTACTAGACAACAATGAAAACAGCTGAAAGCAATCATCACTTTACACTCACTCGGCTTCCTATAAACCTAACAAGACTCTTAGAATCTATTTTAAGATCTTTCATATAGGCAGACCTATTGTGGGCACTTCTACGCAGACCTTCACTTTTTATAGTCAATGCCATTTAGTGGCACTTAGGATATTCACATTCAGGAAAAGTGGCACTCTTTGCAGATTTGCCTTTTGCAACTGTAAGACTATGAATATCTCCGATATATACAAAATTAGAATGTGTTATCTAGCAAATGCTGTACTGAATTTGTAGTAAAGTACATTAATGTATCTGTATTATCTGATATTATATTACCTTTAAATGTAGACATATTTATTAAATTAGCAAGAAAAATGTTTCCAGTTAGCAAAATAAGAATGATCAAGCTATTATAATACAGTTTTAAAAACAGTAGCCAGCAAATACACTTTCAAGTCTGGAAGTTATTTTCCCCTACATAATGTCGGATTATAATTATCTTAGAAAATTTTATTTTTAGTAGACCACAGAAATTGCTAATAATTCTATAAAATTTTCAAATATGTTGTTTTTGTAATTAAAGATGTTGTCGTCATTAAATAAATTTATTATCTGTTTGTTTGTTTGCCCAGAAATGGAAAGAAAATCCAAACTTTACACAGTGACTTGAGGCCGTGATTGAACTCCGGATCATAGAATTGTGAGGCTGAGGTCTCATCATTAAAGTATTATATGAATTATATTCTCAGAAGGAGCAAAGATATCTTAGCAAGTATTAACAAACTAGTAAAATTAGTTAAGATTATAATTAATGGTGTTATCTTATTCTGATTTTTATGAACATCTTTATTAGCAAACTAATAATTTTTCTCACAACTATGTTATGTCCGCTAAGTTCTCTTTCACAACATATCTCAATGAAGATACATAGAATTCGCAAAACAACTCTCACTTAATTGTGTTGCCAACAATTTTAAGTCCTTGACATACAGCGTGGTATAAACATTGTTACAACATCTTCCAGTCTGATAAAAACCTTGTCTTTCCAAGGTGGAATAAGAAGAAAATAATTTCTCCCATTGTAATACACACTTCTATCCATTTCCAAGGTGAAATCCACTTCCCCAACCTAGTCTCCTATTCCTACTCAAATCTTTTGTCTGTTGTATGTTTGGTGTATGGAACTGCACTATATACATTTATGATACTATTTTATTGGGCAAACAGTCTGGATTTTGCATCTTTATCAAAAATTTCAACACATTACCTAGTCTATGATAATATCAGCCTTTCTATTACTCTCATATATATGTTTAAATCTTCTGTATATACTAGATATTCCACCAGCTTAGGTAGTTTAAAATCGTTATGGACAGTGCAGTGGTGCAGCAGTTGCATTGCCACCTCACAGCAAGAGGTTCTCTGGTTCGATTCTCAGCTGGGGTGCCTAAGTGAAATCTGCATGTCCTACCTGCATTTGTGAGGGTTTCCTCCAGGTGCTCCAATTTCCTCCCACATTACAAAGACATGCATCTGGAGCATTTCTCCCTGGGTCTCTGCTGAAAATTGGTTTTGTTCCAAGTTGGACTTACCTGGTAAACAAATAATAAATAAATACATTTGACTTTAAATCTCTCTCATGTGGCAATTTGAGCTTTTTCCAGTTATGACCAATATGTAATCACTACATACATTTGTAGCCATTCTATGATTTGCACCTTCTCTTCCACATTAAATAAGTTCAACTTAATTATGCCATATTTTATTTTCGCCTCATAATATCCACATAAGTCATGTCCTTGGGCATCAAAAACACAGTCTCTGGGTCTATCCTGTTTAGTAACACTGCAGAAGTCCCATCTCAGACCATCTTGGCTTTTCCACTGATGAATACTACAGCATAAATACTGTTAAGATGCAAAGCCCTCCAATATGACTATAAATCTGGGGCAGTCAGACCTCATTGATTCCGTGGCTTTATTAATCTATCCCAAAGGATTCTTTGTTTTGACTGATTGTATAGAAAATTTGGCAATGTATTTTTCAGATCCATAAAAGGGATTTACCTGGATCCAAAGCAAGAACCTGAAAGCTGTAGAGGGCTAATGGCAGGATAAAGAACTGCAATACTTGCATTTTATTATCTAATCTGTTCTAGCAATTTTCATTTTTTATCCACCTTATGCTAATCTCCTTTATTTTTTAATAAGTAAGCCTAACTGAATCTTCTACTGATGATGCTATTGCCCACTTCTAAACAAGTTATTGAATTAGACTGAAATTTCTGTGGATTTCTCTTATGCAGACAACATGATGAGATATAATTTATGAAAATAGCTTGTGCCCTATGTATGTTTACCCTTTAAAATTGCAATGTTTCCAAATGTCTGAAATATCTGAAATAACTTATCCAGAGTAACCTCAGGACCACATAGCTTAACCTGTTAGAGCAAGAAATCTGGATAAAACCTAAAATAATGGGGGGGGAGGCCCCAACAATACAGACATATTTAAAAATAGCCCTTATAAAGTTAGAAAGTTACTAGAATAACAAGTTTTGTATTAGCATGCATTTTCTGAAGGATATATAGTCTGAAACTCAAATGTGCATCATTATTTAGTGACTTCATTCCTCAGCGATTTGCCTGAAAACCACAAATTTTATGAGACCAGACCAAAAATATGAGTCAAAAATGTGGATATTCTATGAAAATCTGAAGAGTTGAGAGCTATGCTCAGGACTAGTTATGTATACTAATAAATCATCTGCATATAGTGCTAGCTTGGTTCCCTATTTTTTTCTAATTTTGATGTTAAACTCATTCCAAAATATTCAGTTTCTATAAATTTCCAATTAAAGTTATATATTTCATTGTCATAATTAACAATGACATTAATAAGGATCATTAAGGTAACCATTTGAAATGTTAGGATCCACACGAATGAGTCCAGAAATATGGAGACTGAATGGTTGAAAAAAACAGACTTGAATATGCCAATTCTGAAATGGCCATTTCTTGGAATAATCCCCTTTCTCCTAGGTATGGCAATCTTGGAGTTCGTAAATAAAAGTATGGGAGAGTATGTGGGGGCTTGCTCCCTATGTCAGGGGGTGCAGGGGGGCTTACTCCCTGCAAAAAAGAAGTTCAAAGGAGAATACTGATGTTCAATATTCATTCTTTTCCTGCATTTTTAGACATCAAGTGCCGACATTTCAATAGGGAGGCGATCATTATAGCTTAGATTACACTTGAATTCAAAATGTTTAATAATAATGAAACAAATGTAATGATACTCTGATTTTTTTCTGATGTAAGCATAGAAAATAACAATATATAATATATTAACAGATTTTAGAACCTCAAATAAATAATCCAAACAAGAATATTCAAATCTATATATCCAGATATCCAGAATAATAATTGCTAAAACATATTATTATTCACAACAGTATCCATTAGATTAATGTCTTTTTAGTGGATTGTATATCTGTTTTCTTTGGAAAAAGCCTATTTGATCACTATTTATTGGTTTTGGTAAAAGGTCTTAAGTCTGGTTCCACCTTGATGCCCTGACTCCAAACTCCTAATTAGTCTCAATTGGCCAACTAAATGCAAAACATTAACATGAAAGTTTGTTCAGACATAAAGCACTATTGCACCTTCATTTTGAGGATTTCATCCCCATATCCTTTTTCCCTCTTTGCTGATACTGATATTTAGGTCAACAGGTTGTGTGTTTTATTGTCCCACCAGGTGGCTTGAATTTTTGTTTCAGTTCTGACACTGTAGCGCTCCATAAGGGATAGCTGTACTCCTGAGGTCCAGTCCTTTAGATGGAATGTTAAACCAAGGTCCCATTTGCCCGAGTCAAAAGTGGTTCAGATGGGTGAAAAGCTCCTATGATACTTATAAAAAAGAGTAGCATTTTATTTTATTCAACACAGAAAAACAAAAACATAAAATGCGAAAAGCATGTATCAGCAACTACTCACAATTGCTATGACATTTGTACGTACATTTGTACATCTGAAGAAGGGTATAGGCAATAAAAGAATAGTCATTATACTGCTATCTCAGATTATATTGTCTGCATTCCATGTCTTTGTGCATAGCCAAGGAAATCAGGTGGGTATTTTGTCTTAAAGAGAACAACCTTATATAATAAACATAATCATTTGTAAATCTCCTTTGTTGCAACAAACTTCTCTTTAAATGACTAAATCTGAAGCCCCATATACTTTAAAATAAATTTCAGAAAAAACTTTGTTGCATACATTTGGCTGTAAATATTCACTAAATGATTAAATTGTCCCAGGAAGACTTTTTTTGCTAAACATACCTATTTTATGGATGTGAAACAGTAGTGAAACCAAGAATTAACAATTTTCATAATTTTCCAGGGTTCCTTCCCACTGTTCAAAGATGCAGTCATGTGCACCAAATTGTACACCCAATACCATTATGTAAGGGTGGATCACATTAACTCTATCAATATTATAACAAATGCCATACCCTATCCTTTTGTTTTTATCAATGGAAAGATCAGAAATAAAACTGTCATGTTTAATAATGCTAGTTTTCCTCTGCATGTTGCAATGATTAGCCAGGATAAGTGCCATGTCATCAGCATAAAGTAACATTTGAGATATACAGTATAAATCATATGGACCCAGTTTATATGCACCCAGTCTTTGTAAATGGTTGACAATAATTCTACACATACAAATTGTAAATAAAACTAGTAAACGGTACCCCTACTTAATGCCTATGGTGACCATCCATTCAAGTTCTATATAATCTTTGACTATAAGTTATATAAAAGCATTTTTACAAACAGCCTATAGCCATCTCATAATATGACTATCAATCTTCTTCATCTTCTTTCGGCTTTTCCCAGTTAGGGGTCACCACAGCGGATCACCTGTCCACTCATGATTGGCAGTAGAGTTTTATGGTGTTGAGTTGCCAGCCCAGCACCCAACCTTCCATGGAAGGCACACACATGCATGCACTCATGACTAGGGCCAATTTAGAGTGTCCAATCCACCTACAGCATGTGTTTGGGATGTGGGAGGAAACCGGAGCACCCAGAGGAAACCCACGTGACTACAGGGAGGACATGCAGACTCCGCACAGAAGGCACCCCAGCTGAGGATCGAACCGGAGAACCTCTTGCTGTGAGGTGACAACGCTAACCGCTGCACCACCATGGCCACCCATGACTATCAATCTTCATAAAACATAATTCAAGAAACAGCTATTCCTGTTGGATAGAATCATCCACTTTTATCAAATCCATATTCATAAGAATACCTGACTGTTTAAGCCTAATTTCCTCTATTGCCTCCTTCATCAATCATAAACATCCTTAATACTTTACTGTTTACCTAAATAACTCATCTCCTCATGGACAAATGTCTATATACTTTAGATCAATTCTATATTGTACAATTCTTGCTAAAAACGTATAATTACAATTCATTAAAATGACAGTATTGAAAAGTAGGTGCTAAAAAATGAAAAACTTGAGACAATGTTGTTAACTATGCATCATACATGTATGCATGTATGTATCTTGCTGTCTCTATAAATATATGAATATATATATATATATGTGTGTGTGTGTGTGTGTGTGTGTGTGTGTGTGTGTGTGTGTGTGTGTGTGTGTGTGTATATATATAATATATATATATATATATGTATGTATGTATGTGTCAAGAATGTCCTATACCATCTGGTTCAGGAGACATTATAACATTTACTGATTTCAAAACCACCTGAAATTCCTCTACTGTTACTGCTCATCTGTCTACATTGACCAATTATGTATTCCAATCAGATGAAGTCTTCCCAAAATTTCTAGAAATGTAGTGTGAACTACTTCTAACAACTGGTCACATTGTCCAACTATAGTACCATAAACACCATATAACACTGACATACACTGATGAATCTGCTTTAAATGTGCAGCTGTTAATGGACAAATTATTCCCTAGTGCTTTGTGTCAAAAGCTGTAGTCATCTAATCTTTTGTGCTAACCTCTCTTCTCTTAATGTTAAAAAAAGCATTGGTATCATCATTTAAACATGCAAATCTTCCAAAAAACCAATTTTATTGTGTCTTAACTGAAAAGTTTGTATCTATCTTTATAGTCAGAAAATGATTCATAAACTTCCAGTTTAACACTTCTCCACAATTCCCTACAATACATCAACGTGTGATAAAAAAGATATTGTGTGTAAATTATGCTTTCAAAGTGTTTGCCATTTTCCTTATAATCTTCACAAAAAATATAAATATACAAGTAACTTAACTGTGGTACAGTGAGGAATGGGAAATTTACCCTTTCCTCCACTGTGGTATGTTCTCAGAGTTGGTATATATAATTTTCAGGGGGTGTGGAGGTGCAAGGGGGCTTAACCCCCTGCAAAAGCATTGAAAAAGCTACATTTTTGTTTTACGTGCTGTGTTTAAATGGAGAAACTATTCTGATGACTCCAGTGTAATCTCCATTCAGAAGAGTGCTGTCTGACGTGCAGTAGCTGCTTCGATGTTGCAAGTTTTGGCATTGTAAACGTTTGCTGATGTGGATTTCCAATCTTCTTATCACGATTATTTGAATTTCGATGTTGTGGTATTTCAAGCTTGTGAAGGTAATCCACTTTAACACACAAGAACTTAAGCAGTGTGACCCAAACAAAATTTCTGTCAATGTCTACATAAATTCTTATTAATAATAGTAAATTAATTATTCCACCCTCCCCTTGGGAAAATAGTAGGCTTGTAAGAAGACCTAGAAAGCAAAAAAATCTATGGATGTTCCTTTTTTTGACTGCTGAAGCATATGAAACTGCCTTTGGAATAAAGAAATCATTGCTCATAGCTGTATAAAGTACCGATACCTGCTGGTGTTCTGCTTCCTGTTTTGAAGCTGATGTAGCAATGTATGAAATATCAGTACTGTAGGGCAACTGTCTGACCATTGGTTAAAGTAATAATATCTCCTGTTTTCTCCAAAAGCTCAACTATCTGTATGCCACTGCTTGTGACTTAGCAATGGTGTTCTACTCAAAACACTCATTTACTGGTGTATTTGTGGCTTTGTGGTTGATCGATGTTTGAGTAGTGAATATGCATCCTCTTATTAATATACGTGTGTTTTGTTTTGACGGTGGGAGTCTGGATATAGCTGTATTGGATGGGGTTAGTTTGGAGGTCTAGTGAAGCTAGATGAAGTTGCAGTGGTGCAACTGAGCTGTGTAATCTATGGAGTGGCTACATGTCTTTTTTCTAGGTCACGGCCATGAACAGAGACCATTGGTTAAAAGATACAGCAGCTATTATAACAGTTATATGTGGCATGAGACAAACAACATTTTCTCCTGTCTTAAAATGATGTTAAGTTACTTACCTGACTTTCCTGCTTGAGTCACGAACAGTTGTATTAAAATACTTCATTGTTGATACAAACGGTATAGAAAATAATATGTCATGTTGCTGGTCATTCGGAACAAGTTCAGAGGTTATTCTAGATATATGAAAGCTCATCTGAAGAAATAAAACAAAGACATATATGAAATACTGCTGCTTTAGTCTTTAGTATTTATAAACATACTAACCATCTGATGATTAAACTTTGTATGTTTGAAGTAGTAAATACCGTTTTACATTTATGCAAACAAGGTGTACAACATAATTTAGTCAAGTAAATGACAAAGTACTATAAACATGAAACTAAGTCTGCAGCATGCAAGTATAATTTGTTCTGTGACAATTTATGGTACTCAAATAAGAAAGATGAATTATATATTTTAACAGATATATGTATTTTTTATCCTTCTCTGTGACAGGTGATACATTTCATTGTGAGGCTACAATGCCTTCCACACTTTTAGACTGCAAAATGAACATGTGAAAAACCAAGGGAGGTGGTGTTTCTATCTATATTAGAGATGAATTCACCTCCTGTCTAGTTAGACTGAACTACTCCATGGAGTTACTCCAAGTCCTGGCTACTGTGGGTAAGACCCCCATTCAAATCATAGCCAGAACCCCCTCCATGGGTCATGACACCCACGAAGCCTACTTGACCAAACTGGAGACAATCCAAATTTTACCGAATACTCTGGTTATAGGGGATTTCAATTATCTCACCATCAAATGGGAAACCTATGCTAGCCAAATCCAAAAAAGAGGCCAGCACCAAGAGTGATAACTCAGGTATCACTCTTGGTGCTGGCCTCTTTTTTGGATTTGGACTTGGCTTTTTGGCCGGCTGCACCTGCCCTACATGCGAAGGTCATTTGGGCTTAAAACCTATGCTAGCCCCAACTCAATAGCGCAAAAGTTCCTTGACTTTTTAATTCAAATGCCCTGGAACAAATTGTTCATACCCCAACAAGAGGAACAAGCATACTAGATCTGGTCATCACTAATTTGACAAACAGATGCACTGCCACAGTGGTCAGATACTCATTAGTTAAATATGACCACAAAACAGCCACCTTCGAGCTGCCACTAACACCAGAACTCACAAAGGGTGGAAATCAGACTAAAAAACTTCACCAAGGCAAACTATACCCTCATAGGCGAAGGTGTAAATGCATTCCAAGCCTCACCCACAGCTGGAAGTGGTAACTATACCGAAGCTTGCACTAAAGCCATGTGCAATCACTTGCATAAGTGTATAGACTTGGCTGTACCAGAATAAATCAAAGCTAGAGCCCCAAGTAAAAACAAGTTGCTATGGTGGACATCCAGCATCAACAAACTTTACAATAAATGCAAAAAGTTACTGTCCAAGAAAACAAAGGCAAGGCCCCAACAATGGAAAAGCACCCTCCTCAGCCTCAGCAGGCAACTAAGGCAACTTGGCAAATCCTCTAAGGGTTCCTTTGAGAGAAACTTAGCAAATACAGCCAAGGATAACCATAAGGCCTGGGTTCCTATCAGTTCATCAAAACTTCAGCAGTACTAACACCATATATTCGAACTGTGAAGTTCGAAAATTGATTATCGCGAAGCTGAGGAACACCAAATTCTTTCCCAGGGAAAGAATTTGGTGGGCCGTTTCTGTGGCTTTGCGATTTTCAGCACTGTGGTGGAAAGTTACGGGTCGGGTTCAGGTAAGTGTGCGATTGTGTGGACGTTAGGGTTAGGGTTTGGGTTAAAGTAAGTGGATAGATAGTAGTGTATGTACAGTTTAGTGTAGGGTTAGATGTAGGATTTTAAGTGTATGTGTGTGGATTGCTGTTTTTTTGGTGTGCTTGTGTTGTGTGTGTGTTTCTTGGAACAGCGATTTTTTTCCCAGGGAAAACAATTGCTGTTCTAAGCATTCGATGGTTTTGCACTTCGAGGTTAGAAGTTCGAACATATGGTGTTCGAACTTCTGCCATTTTGATGAAGTGATATATACGCTTTACAGCTATGTACATAGCCTAAAAGGTAGGACCCAAGCATGTGCAGAACTAGTGACCAACGGTATCACACACATTGACCCTACAGAGATAGTAAGCCTGCTAACAGATAGGTTTGGTGAAAATTTCACACCCTAATCACCTCTTAACTTATCACAAACCTTCCCCCAAATGTCCTCCCCACCCTACATAGCTGAAGAGCAGGTCGTCAAAGCCTTGTACAAGGCAAAAAACACAGCCTCTATGGGACCAGATGACATCCCAGGCTGTCTTCTAAACAGGCTAAAACATGAACTAGCATCCCCATTAAGAACCCTTTTCAATCATAGCTAACCACAGGCTTTGTTCCTGCAGAATGTAGAACAGCAACAGTTATTCTCCTCCACAAAGGTGGCCTAACAAAAAACCTGGGGAATTACAGACCCATAAGCCTGACCAGCCTCATCTCTAAGGCCATGGAATGTATCATTATAGACCTCATAAATAAAGATAAAGGCAATCTCCAAACTCTGGATTCTACCTAATTTTGCTTCGTCAAGGGTAGATCCTACCTGTTAAATCTGGTGGACTTCTTTGAAAATGTGACCAGGGCCAATGACAAGGGCATATCTGTGCACAAAGCAAACCTCGACTTGGCAAAGGCTTTTGACACAATCCCACATTCAGGCATTACTGATAAACTTAGCAAACTAAATGTAAACCCCTTTGTTGTAAGATGGGTTGCCAGCTGGCTCACAAACTGGACACACACTATCAAAGTGGGTGACTCCACATAAACCAGCGGATCTGTTGACAGTCGGGTGCCACAGGGGTCAGTGCTGGCCCCCTACTGTTTGGTATATACCTCTCAGAAGTTCAGTTAAAACTAAGAGGATATGTCTGATCAAGTTTGCAGATGACTGCAAACTAGTTGCAATCATTGAATCCTCAAATGATGTCAGTATACTCCAGAAGGGTCTCACACAGACCAACGCCTGGTGTGTTAGTCATGGTCTCAAAGTGAATGTAAAGAAATGCATCATCATTCCCTTTGGCACAAACAATGTCCCTTCAAACTATCAAATCAACAACAATATCTTAATTACCCACAAAGTGGTAAGGGACCTGGAATCATTGAGTTGACTGCAACCTTAACTTTGACCACCACGTGTCTACTCTAGTAAAGATGGCTTTCTACACAGCACACTTGATTAGTAAAGGCATTGCCTCAAGAGCTAAAGATTTTATAACCCCTCTATACTTGGCACTAATCCGGCCCATAACTGAGTATAATGCTCCACTCAGCATGTACCATACAAAACACCTGCAGCAACTGGAGAGACCTCAAAGGTTTCTAACAAAGAAGATCAAGGGGCTCCAGCATGTGCCTTACACAGACTGACTAAAGTTCCTGTCCCTATACTCCATGTCGTATAGACTTCTGAGGGGAGACTTATGCCTGGCCTATAGAGCAATCCAAGACCAAAACCTAATGAACTTGATGCATATAAGTAAATCAAACAGGTCTAGAGCTACCTGTTCCAGAGACCTAAATATGGCCCATGACTTACACAGGACATGCTGGAGGGACAGATTTATCTCCCAATGACTGCTGCAACTTTGACATAAGCTACCAATTCATGTGAAACAGAGCACCTCTATGACAATGTTCAAGAGGAATCTGGATGAGTGGATTGGGCATCATAAACTCTTACCAGGGATATTGCCTACAACCCTCCTGGACATGGGCAGTCATCACTAAATGCTTGGGTGTTGACAAGCATTTTCATGGTATTACATTGGGATGAAACTGCTCAGCTTAAAATGACCTTCAGGTTGATAGCCTTTTAATCTCCTATGATCCTATAAGCATGTATATTACTTGTCATGTAATGTTATGGATGACTTTTGTTAATTGGTCAACTGATGAGAGCCTGTAGATGAGATCTTGGTAAACAAAATCTAGTATTGTTATTCAAAAATGATATGTTCCTATGTGTACATGGAAGCGTAGTCATATAAGAACTTGTACTTGATGTTATTATTATGATTGTATTTTGTCAACTTTATTTACTAAAACACAGATATCAATGTGATAGATGTTCAAACTTATTGTCAGTGTAACGGCAACAACTATTTATAATACTCTGTAAAATGGATTAATTATTTGTTAGCCATGATTTTGTGCCTTACAAAAAGTTTATGTAAATGAAATTGTTAGAATAATAAATTAGTTACCTTTGCAGTAAGTACTTCATTATGATATTTAGAAACTATTTGACTGGAATTTCTTAGTTGGTCTGAGGAGATTTGAAGACTGGGATTGGAATTAACATCCCATGCTATCAAGAATTAAAAGTGGGTAGTAGCACACTAGTAGATGGGGCTGATAGTTTTTGGCAGGATATATCAGGTTAGTTACCTAATTATATAATACATACTGCACATAAACTTTATAAATGTATTCATATATCTTTCTAAATTCCCTGGTTCCATCATTTAATGGGAGAAGTACGGAACCCTCAAATATCTGCCAGTTAAGATGTCTCTGCTAAGTACAAATAAGTACATTAATAAGTAGGCATTATTTGTATATAGTAAAAAACACACTAAATCCAAAATTCATGACACCAAATGTCAGAAAAACACCAAATCCAGTAAGAAGGAAATCAAACAATTGGATGAATATAAATTTCCATTTAATTCTGGTACCTCGGCAATTCGCCTTCAGTGAAACAATTAATCATACATAAACATCCTGTTTATATATTCACATCAATTAAATCATTAGCCATAAATTGGCTATAATTTCAAGCAATTAAAGTGCAAATAAGTGCAAATTCTCTTGAACAGTACAAATGTACCCAAAAGTTTTTTAATACATACTGATAAACTAATTATTAAATGCTGAACTAAACGAAACCAACTACATGAATACATATTCAAACTAATAAATGTTTAAATGCATAAGATTAAATACATTACATTAAATACAATTGACAAACAGTTAAACCATAATGCCACCGTCCAAATTCATCCCCTTAGGGTATAAAGTGTGATAATTAAAAATCATTCTGTGTTCTAGTCTACTTAATTCAGTTTTAAAATTTCCTACCTGAAAATGGGGTCTAGCTAGAACACTAAAGATAAATCCATCAGTATTACCACTGTGCATTGTAACAAAATGAGAAGCAACAGGATTCTCCATGTTGCTTCTTCTGATTTGTATATATCCATGTGTGTTTTTATTTATATATATATATATATATATATATATATATATATATATATATATATGTGTGTGTGTGTGTGTGTGTGTGTGTGTGTGTGTGTGTGTGTGTGGATCTACTTGAAAAGAATGAAAAACCACTTACCTGAATCTCTAAAGAAAGAGACGACTTTGCCGAAACCACAATTCAATGAACAGTCGTTTGACCAGAAAGTTACTGTGGGAAAGGAACCACTTGGCCACCATGGTGAACTTTGCCCCTTTCCCCAGTATTGTGCAATCTCAGAGTTAGTATATTTAGTTAGCAGAGGAGTGAGGGGCAGAGCCCCCTACATGGGTGGGCTTAATTTGCATTGGTTTGATTTTTTTTGTGGTGTTGGACACATGGTTACTTTCCCAGAGTTTCTAATCAGTGATCTGAGTGTTCATTCATTTGAGGTTTCGATGACGTCTCAACATTTAGTGATTCTTGTAAGTGGGTTTTCATTCTTATGAAGTAGACCCATATATATATATATATATATATATATATATAGAGAGAGAGAGAGAGGGAGAGTATATATTTATATGTATGTATGTATGTATGCATGTATGTATATACGTATGCATATAAAGTGGAGATGCTCTGTAATGTTTGTACTTAGTCATTACATATTCATAGGCTTTTTTCACTTTTTTTCTAATCTTTTTGATGCAGCAGTGAATTCATTCTGTTGCTTACAGTAGATGTATGGATGGTAGTTTGAATGGGATTCCTCTTCAAACTTGAAACCTTAGGTTCCATGATAGAATATTGGTTTAAAGCCAGTTTTTTATGATTAAATGCATTGTTTTCCTAAATCTGGTGCCTATATCAATTTTTAATAATTGTTTGCATATTGCTGTTTTGAGCTGTTTTTTTTTCACTTCCATATATAATTCAAGCTGTTATCTAAATGAAAAGTTGTCAGGAACAGAAAATTATGCAACTTTACTTGCATTGTTAAAAAACATGTCTTAATTAAAATGCATTCTTGTTATGGCAGACTGGGAGGAGAGGTACCTGTTTGAAATGAATGAATTTAAAGAAAATGTAGAATTTTATACACGCTTTGTAGATGACCTTTTCCTTGTTTGGAATTCAGAGGAGGCAGAATTAAATTAATTTCTGGAAAAGGTAAATTCATTTACACAGTATTTGAAATTTACTATGGCAGTATCGGAGAATTATATCCCATATCTGGATGTATATGTGGAAAAGTTATCGAGTGGGCTCCTTAATACTGGAGTATACAGAAAAGATTGTTATAGGAACTCACTGTTGCATAGAAATGGTATGCACCCAGGATTTGTTTTTAAAAATATGGTTAGAGGACAAGCAATGAGAGTATCATGCTTGAACTCTACTAATATAGGATATAAGAATGAATTAGGGAATTTGAAGCAACAACTACTGGATAGATCATACAAGCTAGAGGAAGTAAATGAAGAATTCCGGAAAGTAGAAGAAATGAGGGAAAACGTAGCATACCCATACTTTGCAGATAGGGGTACAAAAACTCAATTTGTAGATATTGAAAAAGAAATAAATAACAGAAATGGTAGACCTGGAGAGGTTAGGGCATTAATTTATCACACACAGGATGTAACAAGTATACAAGAAGCATATCAAAAATATTGGGGAATATTGACAGTGGACCCCAGAATATTAGATGTGGTAGGTAGTTATCCAAAATTTTTGTCTAAAAACAAGAAGAACTTATATAGAATGTTATGTGGCCCAAATAGGGTAGGAAATGGACATTTAAATAGTTCTATTGGTGTAACTAAACCTTGCCAGAAATGTAGATATTGTACATCTATTGATGACACAGCAAGGTTTATTCATCCCATTACCCAACAGTGTTATGCATTCTCAGTACAGGCTACTTGTAATACGGCCCATGTTGTCTATCTAGCTACTTGCAGAAATTGTTCTGCATTTTATGTGGGCAAAACGGACAGACGACTAAGGGACCGTGTCAGAGAACATCTATATAATATAAAAATAAAATCATATAATAATGCCCTATCGAAACATATACTTGAGACATCCATGGATCATACATTCAAGTTTATGGTGATACAGAATAATCATGTAACTATTAGATGTGGTGACGTAATAAATAGGATGGAGCAAAATGAAATGAAATGGATTATCAGACTGAGAGCTGATAACCCACCTGGGCTGAATGATAGGATCCCTATTAAGCCTGTGTTAAAGGCTAGGAAACTATGAACTAAGAAACTAGTATTTATTCATTGGTAATTGAGTGTGAGATATGAATTGTTGGGTAATGCATATGGGTGATTTAATTTTTTAATACATTTTATAACATTTTTTTTTATATATCTCATGTTTTACATAATTGAGTTTTGTCACAAATATTGCGATTAATTGTATAAGAAAAATTTGTGCTTAATATATATATATATATATATATATATATATATAAAAAACTGTGCAATATATTATAATACAGTATTTTTTGTGATAAACCTTTTATGAAAACTTTTAATATTAGCAATGTTATCTATTGCAAGCATAGAAAGGATAGTATGATTATGTTATAGTAAGAAATCTATATGTATTGCTAGCATTAATTAATGTAAAGGCAGGAAGTGACCTCAATGCTTGTTGTGAGAGAAGTGTATATAAAGGCATTTAGCTTTGTTATGTTTTAATGGCCTGAGGAAGCCTTTGGGTAAAAGCGCTAGCCTATTTTATCTCTTACTTAATAAAGCTCTCTGTGGAACAGAGCAGGAGTCTTCATTGAATTATCCCTTGTGAAGTGAAAACTGCTTGTGGATTGTTGCTTTCATTGTGCCGAAAGGCTTTTCGTGAAGAGAGTTATACTTGAGTTATTTTTAGTTGGTGATATAAGAACTTTCGAGCATTTCTGGTATTTGAACAATTTATGCGAGGAACTGTTTTCTGCCATTGTGCCCTCCCGATATTTGTTTTGTAATTTTTAATAATTGTTTGCATATTGCTGTTTTGAGCTGTTTTTTTCACTTCCATGTATAATTCAAGCTGTTATCTAAATGAAAAGTTGTCAGGAACAAAAATTATGCAACTTTACTTGCATTGTTAAAAAACATGTCTTAATTAAAATGCATTTCAATTAATGTTAATGGACTCAACAGTGGCTGCAAGAGGGGAAGTTTACTTAAATGTTTGAATTTATTTAAAGGTCATATTGTTTTTTTTACAAGAAACTTGTTTAAGTCATAAAGATATAGATGGAATTAATTCAAAGAACTTCACAGTTTTGGTCAGCTCTGATTTTAAATAAAAGAGAAGAGGAGTTGCAATTATTTAGAAAAACTATACATTAATGCCCAAAATTATTAATACATATAGTGTTAGTAATGGAATGGTATGTTTAGTAGTGTTACAAATACAATGAAGACGCTGTACTTTAGGTAATGTTTATTTGATTCCAGGAATTCCAGGAATAGGAGTGGAATTTACAAAAAATATTTTGGTATTATAATTTCAAATATGAAAGGAAGTCTTGTGATGGCTGGTGAGTTTGATTGCTTATTAAGTAAAATGGACACTAATGGATCTAGTAAGCCTACATTTTCAAATTTGTTAAATCATTTAATTTTAAGGATACTAATGACTTCTCAAAATTGAATTCATTATGTTATACTCAGTATTCATATAGGTCTGGGACTCAATCTAGAATATATAAGTTTTTTTTATATCAAATGAGCTAATATTTAGGTTAGAGAAATTTAAGGTGATTGTTTTCCCATTATCAGATCATAATGCTATTATATATGGTATTATATATAGTTAAAGTAAGAAATTTAATCTCCTGCATATATAACAGTGTTAAAAGAATTTTAAAAAAGTAGTTTATTGAAGAGATTCAACCATTTATGGAGATCAAGAATAATGGTGTGGTCACAGATGTAATTTTATGGGATTATTTAGATGCTTATTTATATGGCAACATAAAGGGTTGGTACATTAATAAAAGAAAACAATGGGATAAAGAATTATTAGATTTACAAACACAAACTGATAAACTAAAACTCAACATTCAAAAAGGAAATAAAGATCTACTTACTGAAATAAAAAGTTTGAATACAAAATATCTTGAAATTTTGCAACATAAAGTTTCAATCAGTTCAGAAAAAATACGAATACAATGCTATTCCCTAAACCCTAAAGGTATACATAAGTTGGCCATTAGACAAAAATATATATATATAAACTGTAATCATATTAAAGAAATGTCTGTGCCATGCAGTAACTGAAAAGACACCCATATCAAAGAGATTTTAGATAACTGTATGAATTACTATAATAAGCTTCATAATATAAATGATACTATGACACAAAAAGGATCAATTAGAACAGTCAGAAAAAGTAACATACATAATAAATTCACTCAAAATCAAAGAGAATAGAGAAACCCATTACAATAATGGAATTAAAAGAACAAATAAAAAAGCTAAAGGATAATAAACCTCCAGGTAATGATGGAATTATACCAGAACTTAATAAATTATAACCACAGGAAGCACTGACTATCGTATTGCAAGTATTTTCTTTACTTAAAAATATGTATAATATTATTCCATCTTGAAAATATACATTTAATTCACCTATTTTAAAACAAGATAAAGATTCATCATTATGTTCCTCTCATTGACCATATCTTTGCTGAATATTGATTACAAAGTTTTTATGTCTATTTATGCTAACATAATTAAACATTCTCATGTATTAGTTGATGAAGATCAACAGGTTTTAGATTAAATCTATAATCTTATGACAGAGTTAAAAGAATACATTGATCAGTTATACTAATAATATGAAAAAGCTCTATCAATAATTAGTTTATATACAAATAAAGCATTTGATTCTATTGATTGGTTTTATTTATCTTTAGTACTATAAATAAATCATTTTTCAAATAATTTTATACACTTCATTAATTCTCTTTATCATATTTCCTTTGCCTTTATTAAAATAGGATCATTAATCTCTCAAGCAATAAAAATCAGCAAGAGTACTAAACAAGGTTGTTCGTTATCTTCTCTATTATTTGTTTTGGTGATTGAAACACTTACTAATTTTATAAGACATAATTTAGATATAATGGGATTTAAAATAATAGCTATTCATCTAAAATTCAGCTATTTGCAGGTGACATCTTATTGACAATCAGTAACATTGAAACATATTTTGCTCAATTAAATCATTCAAACTTTTGGAATATGTATCTGAGCTAAATGTAATAATAATAAAATGAATATACTCTTAATTAATAATCAGTATACTAAACCAATAAGTAAGTTTAGTGTATTTAATTTACAGAATAAGGAATTTAAATATGTAGGAATTATTTTGTCATATAATTGTGAAAAAATTACAACCATTAATTATAATATTATTTTAGACACTATTAATTTGCCAATAAACAATTGGAATAAAATGTTTTTCTCTATGGAAGATAGGTTAATGTTGGTTAAGATGGTTATCTTAACAAAAGTACTATATATTATTCACACAGCTTCTCATTTCCCTTCTACAGAGTTCATTAAAAATGTAATGATCTACTTCTAATTTTTTTCTGGTTCTCGAATAACCCTAGACTAGCATTAGATCTTTATACATGAGACTGGATAAAAGGTGGAGTAGGGTCTCCTGATATTGAATTATATGCTTTATCATCTGTCATCAAAACTGTTGCATTATACCTACTGTTGCAATACCTACTTCATAGACACTATCAGTAAACTGATGCAAACTCGGAACCCTGTCAAACATCATGACACCTCTTAAACCAGTACTAACTAGCTATATAAAATACCCTCTTTTCAAATTAAAACCTTGCTCTCCTTCAGCAGACAAACTTCTCCCACTCTTCCTTAAGCTAGCTGCTAACTCTCTAGCCCTTCCAATCTCTCTTTTTACCAAATGCTCTTTAACTGAATCAAAAGTACCATCTATCTGGAAACAGTTATACCTTACTCATTTACAAAGGTGGAAACTCCACAGAACCTTCAAAATTTTGGACTACTGCAATTCTATAGACTCTTTCAAAAATTCTGGAGAAATGTGTGCACAAACAAATCCTGGACAACCTAATACAAGAAAACATAATGCATGCACTCAGGTCACTCAACAACAGGTAGAAATATGATTCTGTCATTGTACATGTGGGTGTGAATAACCTGAGATGTACCTCCCTGGACTACATGAAAAGAGACATGGAGGAACTCTCGTTTTATCTAGCTCAGGTGGGTATGACCCAAGCCCTGAGCAGCATCCTACCATCACCCAGAATGATACCACAGTACAAGCAGAAAATGATTGATTTCAACAATTGGCTAAGTTTCTGTTGTCATTCTAAGGGGATCAAGTATCTGTCTGCCTGGGATGACATGATTGACAGACCTCAATGGTTTGCCAGAGATGGCCTGCATCTGTCAACCCTGGGCTTCCGGATACTGGCCAAGGCTCTTGCCACCCCAATAGTGCCTTTTTTAGGCGGTGTTTCAAAGACCAAATTACCACTGTAACAGCTACAAACAAATGCAATCTAAGGGTCATGCTGCTCAGTGCTAGAAGTCTAAATCTCAAAATGCACTCACTCGAAGTACTCCTTAAAATGGAGAACATCGACATTTGTGCTGCAACAGAGACCTGGTTCAAGGCAGTAGAAAGCACCCCTGCACTACCAGGCACAACTCATTCCACACCTTTCGGCCCTAGAACTTGGACCAAAGCTCCAAAGGCAGTGGTATTTCCATATTCATAAAGGATGCACACACCTCCAGATGGGTAGCCCAACATAACCCATCTGAGATACTTCAGGTGCAGCTAACATTGGGTAAGACAGCGATTCAGGTCGTAGCCTGCTATAGGTCCCCAACCATGTCCCAAGATTCACACTACACATTCCTAAGCACCCTGGAGAATATTAGGGTCCAACCTAACACTCTCATACTGAGCGACTTCAACTACCCCTCCATTAACTGGGAAAACTACTCATGTACCAATACACTTGCCCAACGCTTTCTGGAATTCATTAATTCCAATGCCCTGGATCAGCTCATTCTTACCCCCACTAGAGGTAGCAACATCCTTGACCTGGTCATTACTAACATGGATGACCGCTGCTCTCCACCAATAGTCAACTCCTCCCTTGTTAGATCTGATCACAAGCTAATCACCTTGGAAATCCACAACCCTTCCACCCCCCCCCCCCAACAAAGGTAAACACCATTAAAAACCTTTCCAAAGCTAAAAACAGAGGTGGCTAACTTCATGGCGCCCATGCAAATGGAGAATAGTTGCATGACCACTGCCAAGTCATACACCAATGCACTGTACAAACACGTACACAAATGCAGGGATCTTGTCATACCCAATAGAACTAAGATGCTCTCCTCAAAATAAAGGAAGCCAATCTGGTGGTCCCCTGCCATAAACAAACTCTACAACAGAAGGAGGAAACTGATGCAGAATAAGGGGAAGTCCCAAGACTGGAAAAACTCCCTTATCAGCCTCAACAAAAGGTTGAGATCCCTCTTCAAATCCTCTAAAGCTAGCTATGAAAACAGAATTGCATTAGATAGTAAAGACAACCACAAGACCTTCAATATTTATGTAAAGAATCTCCATGGCAATACCCAGATTTCCTCTGAGCTACTGCACAATGGTACCTCCTATACCAAGCCAACAGATATTGCAAATATACTGGCAGACAGATTCAGTGCTAACTTTACCCATCTCCCCCCCCCAAAAAGACCAATCACAATGCCAGTAGATTGTCAGGCACCCAGTACTACTGCTGCACATGTTAAAACAGCACTGTCCAAGGCCAAGAATACAGCTTGTTCTACTTGAATTACAGAGTGAACTGGCACCTCACTTGTGTGCCCTGTTCAATCACAGCCTCACCTCAGGCTTTGTCCCTACTGAATGGATCACTGCTACAGTCATCCCTCTCCACAAAGGAGGAGTGACTACAGACCCTGGGAAATATTGCCCATTAGCCTGATGAGTATGAAATGCAAAGCTATGGAACACATCATCATGGACCTAATAAACAAGGATATAGGGAACCTCCAAACTCTGGATACTACATAGTTTGGTTTTGTGAAGGCTAGATCATGCCTGTTCAACTTGGTCGACTTTTTTGAGTCAGTCACCAGAGCTGTGGATGAAGGCAAGGTGGTTCATACAGCCTACCTTGATCTGGCCAAGGCCTTTGATACTATTCCTCACTCAGGAATCATAGAAAATTTTACTAAGCTAGGCATCAACCTCTATATCACTAGGTAGGTTGCAAACTGTCTCACAGATAGAACCCACAGTGTGAAAGTAGCTGACTCCAAGTCAGACTGCTGACCAGTCATGAGTGAGGAGTCTCACAGGGTTTGGTCCTGGGTCCTCTCCTGTTTGGTGTCTACTTCTCTGAAGTCCAGGCCAACATGAAAGGACTCTGTCTGACAAAGTTTGCAGATGATTGCAAGTTGGGAGCTATTATTAACTCCCCAAGTGATGTTGACATCCTACAGAAAGGCCTCAATGAGACCAGCAACTGGTGTCAGAACCATGGCCTTAAGCTCAATGCCAAAAAATGTGTCTTCATCCCCTTTGGGAAAAACCCAGTTCCCTTGAATTGCCAAAAAATGTGTCTTTATCCCCTTTGGGAAATACCCAGTTCCCTTGAATTACCACATTGATGGTAGTCCACTGAATACAGACAGCATTATAAGAGATCTGGGAACACAGGTTGACAGCAACCTCTCTTTTGACCATCACATTGCCACTGTGGTCAGAATGTCCTTCTATGTGGCATATCTCATTACTAAGGGTTTTGCATACAGGAAGAAAGAGGTCATTGTCTCCGTCTACTCTTCCCTCATTAGGCCAGTCATCGAGTACAATGCCCCATTTGGCATGTACCTCACTAGACACCTGCAACAACTGGAGAGGCAGCAAACGTACCTCAGAAAGAGGATCCTAGGCCTTAAACACTTGTCCTATATGGAGACACTCAAAAAACTCCAACTATTCTCTGCCTCATATTGCCTACTTAGAGGTGATCTCTGCTTGACTTACAAAGCCATGTCTGACCCAGCTTTGTTAGAAATTGTACATCTAAAGAAATCCCAATCCCTCCACACAACATGCTCCAGAGACCTCAACCTCATTACCACATTCAACAGAACATGCTGGAGGGATAGGTTCATAACCCAGAGACTGCCCATGATATGGAATAAACTTCCTATACATGTCAAGCATAGCACCTCACTAGCCCTCTTCAAGAGAAATCTTGATGAGTGGATGGGAAATAGACAATTCACCCCAGGAATCACTCCAGTGGCGCTACTCGACAGAGGTGCTAGGAACTAAAGCTGGGTGGCATGATGCCAGGGTACTCTTATGGGCTATGCTTGTAAAGGTTCCAGGGCTATTAGCCTAGTACACACCTGTGAACCTCCCACAACATGACTTTTGCCCCAAACATAGCACCTCTATTGCCCTCACCTCCTTCACCAATACTACCTCACTAACCAGAAACAACAACAAATTGGTATCATGTCTATTTCTTGACATCTCCAAAGGATTTGACACTGTCTCCCACACCCTGCTCCTAACCAAACACTCTGTCCTTAATCTCTCAAACTCAGCAATCTCCTGGGCTGACAGCTAACTCACAGACAGACAGCAATCAGTTAAATGGCTTTCCACTCTATCTCCTGCACTCCCCGTCAAAATGGGAGTACCTCAATGATCAATACTTGGTCCATTATTATTCAGCATCTTTACCAATCTTTTATATTCATCCTGTCTACAATCATCTCTTATACAATACCTGGATGATTCCACAGTCATCACCACTGCAGATAACCTCACTGGTCTGAACATCTTAATCCAGAAACCCTTTGATTCCATTGAACACTGGCTATCTAGTAACCAGATAATCTTAAATCCAAGTAAGAATAAACTGCTACTATTTGTTCCTAAATCACTCAACCACCTGAAATCCTCTTTCACTATCACTTCCCTCAACAAGGCTACTATCACAGCAGAATCATATTCTAAACTACGGGGGTCATCATTGATAACCAACTCAAATTTGACCTTCACGTTCTCAGCTGTGTCAAGAAAACTTATCAAAAACTTTGTCTACTATACAGAAATAAAAAATTCCTTACTAATGAGTGAAACATCTCTCTCACTCAAGCCTACCTCCTCCCTTGTCTCTTTTACAGCTCACAAATCCTGACCAACCTCCTGACCACCCTCTTAAAAAACTAGAAACAACCTACAATAAAGTTGTTAGATTAACCGCTAACCATGCCATTAAATCCCACCACTGTCTTTTCCTAAACTCCTTAAATTGGTTAGAATTTCCACAACTACTTCTCTCTCAACTAAAAATCATACACTCTGTCCTTAATAATAAATCCTTCTGTCCTGAAATATCCTCCATTGTTGCCCTCTATAACCCACCTAAGACTCAGAAACACTGACCAAAATATTTTATAAATTTACAAACCCAAAAGTACATTTGGACAAAACTTATATAGCTACTTCTCCTCACTCTCTTGGGATAAACTCCCCATGACTATTAGAAGTATTAGCCATGAAAAACAATTCAAAACTGCTCTTACAAACCATCTAGCTAACACCTGGACCTGCCTCTGTAACCACCCTACTTGAACTTTCATATACCCCTGCTCACCATACCTTACTACTACCCCTGACCCCACTACATATCCTCTCTACTAACAGATCTCCCTCTCTTACTCACCACTACTTCCCTCCCCTCTCACACTCTTGCTTACTCAACTCCAGCCTCCCTTGTTAACTTCTTTTCTTATTTTCTCATCTCTCCAAGCTACTTTTTCTAAAACCTGATCATCATCATTGATGTGCTCACTATTGCACCCAGTATGCATGTGGTAGCCCCTCCTGTAGTATGTTATCATCATTGGTGGGCTCACTGATTGCACCCAGTAGACTATACACATAAAAATTAAATTGGTAGTATTTCTCAACATGTTCACACGATAGTCCTTCCACTGCAAATACTAAAAGTATGAATTTACTATCCTTTTTACTGTTAAGCATTATTGACTTAGCATGTAAATAGTGGTGTTTTAACACCTAATTGCCTAAATATTGTTGTTTTCCTGTTTAATAGTGTATCTAACCTAATCTGGTACCAACTAATGCATTACTGACCTTGTGTTGCAATTGATTGTAATTTCTATTTGAAACTTTTGTATTATTTTAATGTATATACTTTTGTAGAGCTTTTCTCCTTGGGCTCCCGCTGAAAAATTACATTAGCTCAGTCAGACTATCCCCATCAACAAATGACAAATAAACAAATAAATAAATAAAATGATGCTTAAATCCTAATTATTTTGCTAAATGGAAAAAATGTCATGAGATTATTTTGTTAAATGGTAATAATAACATAACTTGTTAGCGTACTTTTATTTCAGGAAATAATTTTAAATGATTAATAAATATTTTTTTACTAGAAGCATTAAGGATCCATTTGAGTCATACTATTGAAATGTTATCCTAATTACAGTTAAAATATTTATTTTTAAAGAATCAGATCTACAAGTGTGTTTTTCATATTTTCTATAGCTTTCACTGTAGATAATATTACTACTTTAAATTTCTCCAAAATGCTTGATTTAAGAAATCAGAATTTGATTTGTTGATATCAGATGTTAAGTAGGGGAAAATTACTTACAGCAGACTTCATTATGAAGAAATATGATATCAGTATGAACAACTGGATAAATATACAGATAGCAGGCAATTTATTAGTACTAAAATTGATTTAATGTCTAATATGATAAAACATTTATTTCCTCCATTTATAGAATTTCCAAATATATTTCCTCCATTTATAGAATTCCCAAATAATCTAGATATGGGAAAGGATTTAAGGAAAGCATGTTTATCTAAACTATATGCATTAGTAAAAAAACATAAAACTACATGTTAAAATAGTTATTGGAATTATTTTATTTTGATTAACCATACAAGTGTATTAGAGGAAGACAAGAGATTAATATTAATTATCATCAAAGAAAACTGCATCATCCCTATATTGGAAATTATTTTTTCATAACATTTATACATAGAACCTTTATTACCCTTACAAAATAACAATATGGTATAAAAATATGTTGGTTGTTGGAGATGCAAATCTGTGTTAAAAGTGAAATGGCAACATATGGTTTTTGAATACAATATAATAAAACCTTGTGTGAAGAAAGAAATAGTGTTTTACAAGCCTTATGGAGCGACAATTTTAAATTATGCAAGTCACTAGTTCTGTTTAATGCTCCAATTCCTGGATGTGTTCCTAGAACACAATATCCTCTTATATGGAGCCTATTGACTATTTCTAGTAAAATTATTACAATACATTGGAAAAAAATATAACACTCCCTCCTTTAAAGAATTTATAAATGTTACTATTTATTTATATCAAAATTAGTTATTCACTATTAAAATGAGAATTAATACAATTACTTCTTATTACAATAATTGATTAAAATGAATGATTTTTAGAAATATATTAAGATTGATACAATAGTATATGTTGTAATGAAAATTGATTGTATGTTGACTGATGTAGACACTATTGTACATAGTTGTTTTGTTTGTTGTTTATTATAAATGATAACTTATTTCATTGTGTTTTTTAATCAATAAATAAAAAAATGAGAAAAAAAGTTTATTTACTGGTAGCCCTTGCTCTGGCTATCATTTAGGAAATGTAATTCCTTTCATGTTGGCCAACCATGGCCCAGTTGCTGCTGTTCCTACCCAAGCTTTTGTACATTCATATTCTTCCCTAGATGCAGAGATTTAAAAAAATCAGTAATACTTAATTAAAGTATCAACACAAATACGATCAGTTTTAGAAATCATTTCTA
This sequence comes from Protopterus annectens, assembly GCF_019279795.1. Classification (NCBI taxonomy): domain Eukaryota; kingdom Metazoa; phylum Chordata; order Ceratodontiformes; family Protopteridae; genus Protopterus; species Protopterus annectens. The sequence goes on along the minus strand of NC_056737.1, from coordinate 822,200,611 downwards.
CATTCCTTCTATATATGCTTGTTGTATACTTAATGTCTGTCACTTTTTGTCACTGATTGCTTCTCATCTTCTCTGTCTTCTTCATCATTATGTTTTAGAATAGTTTCTAAGCATTTTCAACATTTTCTCTTTCTAAAGTCAACAGTTCATGTTCTCTTTTGGAAAACATGGGTTTCCTCAATCCTTTTTTAATTGAACTAAGGTTTGTTGAAAATATGAAATTCTGGTTATATCAAATAACAGCCACTGTTTGCAGTGAGATCATGGAACTGTAATTCCCTTGCCACCAAGGGTGTGTAATCTTGGAGACAGTGTTTTTAGAGATGGAGGGTGTGTGTGTGTGTGTGTGTGTGTGTGTGTGTGTGTGTGTGTGTGTGAACACCAGTTTCAGAAATTCTTAACTCCAAATCTAACACAAGAACATGGAGCTGGCTTCTGCTGTCCACTCATCATACTGCCATATGCCCCTTCTTCCAGGACTGACCAATAGTGTCCTTTGCAAGAAGAATATATGGATTTCTACAATGGCCTGGCCAGATTTCCCCATTTATGCAAATGCCACCATTGGTCTCCCATGAAAATAGGCCACAAGCTTAGGGAGACTAACCCAGTCAACAAAAGTGAATAAAAAATAAGAATGTCCTCTTACTTTTGCAGTCAAGATATACTTATATAACATAACTGGTGAAAGTTGCTGTACCCACGACATTTGGATGATTGATTTAACAGCAGTTCTACAAAATGTGACTTTTGAAAAAGTTATGCCTAAGTCATTAATGGTGGAATAAATGATGGGTGTTTGCCATAAAAGTGCATTTTCATTTTCCAAACCAACACAAGACCACCGGTGTTTACATGCCTCTACAGACCCTATATTTGAAGGAATCTAATTTTTGGGTGATGGAAATAGATCAAGAAGAAAAGAGTAATCAATAACTGACCGGCCTTTAATAATGAAGGTGTGAAACTTACATGAAAATGCAACCGATCTGAAACAGAAACTAAACAGTGTTCTCAGTTGTTGGGATTGTAAAAATAAAAGTTAAAGAGGAAGATTAGAAATGGTGCCTGTGTATGCAAAGCCAGTATAGCCAGTGAAATTTGATGACTTTAAAAACCCATCATATTAAAATACCTTGCATTTTTCTGACCTGATGGAGTAAAAACATCTGTCAAGCTATGGAAGCATTCCTGGAATAACTGAAGTAACTAATTCAGTTGCAATGCCAAGTAGATGTCTAACACATGTATAGAAAGCTGGGCATTCTTCACTCTGAAAACAACTTCAAGGCAGCAATGTCCTCTTAAGAATTATCGGTATATGCATATTTTAGACTTTTACAAATGAATGACTCAGAAAATGTCCTTACAAAATAGAAAAGGTTCTTGACAAATCTCATACTATGCATGTGTATGTGGAATTTAGCACTACATTCAAGAAAAACAAAACTTTCCAGGTTACAGAACTGCTGCTGAGAAACGTATTTGCAAGAGATTATAGTGTCTTATTTTTTCATACTGACATATTTATTCAGGACCCCAGTTACTTCTGCCTTTTGAGCTTATTTGCTGTCTGCCACTTGTAAGACTTTTCAATTGCACTAGACAGTGAAAAATGCATGTCCCTCTTTAATGTAAAATGCGGTGGGGCAAAGGTGGCACAACCCATGGTCTGTGGGATAACCTCTCAACTATTTCCCAGATGTGTTCTGATACAGAGCACAGAGAGGCATAGTAGCATACCCTCTGCATCTATCTGTCTTCAAGCACCAACCTTAGTACTATGTGCTACCACGGTGATACACTAGTCTTCTGATCATTGCTAAAATGATGGCCTACAAGGACCAGAATGCACACCTTCTCTCTGGATGGGAGGCAGCCACTCAATCATAGTATTTCACAAGACCTGCAAGATCCTTTTTGTACCCACTCTGTTTTCTGAACCAGGGTGACAGAAGCACAGGGGGAGATGATGCAGGTGTGCTAGAGCAGTCAAGTCAGTCAAGCGTAGGTTTTAGTAATTTTTTATACAAATGTATCCATGTTGCCTGCTGATCATAAGCCCCTGTGGTCAATCAGCCAATTTGTCCTCTCATCACATGAGATGGAGTTTGAACGTGAGGGGCTATTGTGTAGGAAGCTATTTAAAGGTGGTTCTTTTTTCTATTAAACTGTACCCTCTTCCTCTTGCACCCTCCCTGTGACAACCCCTGGGTGGAGTGTGCAGTGGCTGTCAGAATCAAACCTCTCCTTACTTTTACAAGAGGTTGATGTCAGCAGGATATCTCTCTCCACCAGCAGGAGGCACTATATGGTTGTTACTCAGATCTCAGCTAGGGAAATCAGACATGCCTATGTGACCTTGAACATGTGTAACCCTTTCCTACCAGGAACAGGCATACCCATCTTCACTGCCTGTGCCATCAAGTTATCCAGCCACTAAATATTATTTCCCCTTGCCATGGCCATAGCCAGGGCTTTATCCCTCTAGCTTAACATTATTCAGTTTATTTAACAAGGCCATTTAAGGATTGTTTTTTTTTTTTTTTAAGGATTAAGCCTTCTTGTGTCCCACAAAAAAGCAGGAGACAAGTTTTGTGCAGAATATGGCTGCAGTCATCTGTTTATTATTCCATCATATTACTTGTTAGATGAAGCCATTCAGAGAACGTGCAGTTGGTAACAGACGAATAAACTTTAATAATGGAACTGAAGTGTGACCCTTTGCTGAGGGCTCCCTTGCCATGTAGCAGTACACACCAAATATCAGAGAGCACTAGATTGTGGCTTGTGCAACCTGCTTCTGCTGGTAACTAAGGAAGGTGTACTTGGGCTACGTCCTCCAAGCACTCTTCTAAATGCCTTATGAAACATGCTGTTTCCCTTTTAATACCCTTCCTTCTTATTATCCTTCCAGCTGTATTGACCTGTGACTGACATTCAAGACTCTAATGGATATCTAGCTAAGTAACTTATGCTTGGTGTGTAATGCCATACCTGAAAAACTCAAGATGCGATATAATATATTCCTTAGTAATGCTGTGCAGATTCACTGTAGTAAAGCAATAAATCCATAGTTTCATTTCTAATGCTATATCCCACCATTAATGTGGCAGGTCTGGATGAGACTGTGCCGTGACTTAAGTGTTGGGGTGTGGGCAAGGCAGATCTTTGATGTATTTGTGTTCCACTCAAAGTGTGAACACTGAACCATGAATTAATTTGTAATATGCCAATTCAGTGAGTGAAGCACTTTAGAGAATTTCCTTTTTTCTGATGTACAGCAATCTCAGAGTTAGTATACATAGGTAGGAAGTGTGCCTCACACATCAGTGGGTGCAGCTAGGTAAATCCCTCTTTAGAAAATGTTTTAGCACTTTGGCAGTGACTTTTACATTTTTGATGGATGTTTAAAACTTACACATAAATGTTTGTAGCTTGGGTTGTTGACAGATTTTTATCAAAGGTTAGCTGTGCAGCCACTTAAGTGGCCTCCTATCTGAGCAGGGGAAAAATTAAGTGACCACCTAAAACCTGAGTGCTTCTTCAGTCAGGAAACATCCCCTCTCCACATTTGCTAATCTATAATTCCCATGCCCATGACATAAGTCAGCTGCTCTACCTTTTTAACAAAGCTGCTTGTCTCATTCCTGCTCCCCAGTGGTAAACCTTATATTGCTGCATTACCTGTCCTGGCTGGCTCACTATCACCAGTAGATGACAGTATCCTAAGTCTATCACAAATATTCTGGAATGTTTTATAAAAAGCTGTGGCCATTTGTTTATTTTCCATGTATTATCTGATATAGTTTACCAAATGAGAGATATATTTTAAGTCACAGATTTGGAAAATGGATTCCTGACCACTCAGTGAAGATCAGTGTACCTTCTAACAATCCACCCCACCTCTGGAAAGAACAGGGGACAGGTAACAGTTCCTCCCTTTGTGGGATGTAGGACTATCTGAGATGATTATCTGAGAGGCTTTGACAATGATGATCTGCACCTGTCCCCTCTAGGCTTTCAAATATTGCCTAAAGCATTGTTCTCTCCATACAGCCTTTTTTAGTCAATGCCAAATTGACAAACCTTCCAAAATAGCAAACTCTACTCAAGGAAGTCTAAAGGTGCTGCTGCTTAATGCCAGGAGTCTAAACAAGAAGTGCCACTCCCTTCAAGTTCTCTTCACCTTGGAGATTGCAGACATCTGAGCAGTTACTGAGACATGCTTTAAGGCTGAAGAGAGTACCCTGACAGTGCAAGGTTGCAGCGCCTTCCATATATTTAGACCAGGAACTGCACAGACAGAGACTAAAGGTGGAGATGTTTCAATCTACAACAAAAAGCATATCTCTGGGGTGGTTAAACAGGATTAAACACTGGAATTCCTCCATGGCTGGATTACCAACATCTGGATTACCACAGACAAAGTCCCATACCAGATCACAGCAAGCTATAGGACACCCTGCATGTCCTTTAAAACCCATAGCTCACACTCAGACCTCTCGAACACAGTCACAATTCAACCAAACACTATACTCATAGGGGATTTTAATTATCCTTCTGTCAACTGGGAATCCTACATGACCCCAAATTTACAGGTGCAGAGATTCCCAGACTTTGTAAACACAAACACCCTGGACCAGTTAGTGCATACACCTACTACAGGTTAAAACATATTAAACCTGGTACTCACAGATATGAGAGAATGCTGCATTCCCCCAGTGTCGTGATCTCTCTGGTAAGGTTAGACCACAAATCAGTCTCCTTCAAAATTAGAATCAATTCTGTAACCACATCAAACCCCCCTAAACAGTTGTTGTAGATTGAAACATCTCCACCTTTAGTCTCTGTGCAGTTCCTGGTCTAAATTTATGGATGGCACTGCAACCTTGCCCTACCAGGGTACTTTCTTCAGCCCCAAAGTATGTCTCAGAACACAGGAGTGACTAAGGAGAGGCGAATTCAAACCAAGAGAGGAAAGATTAATATTGTCGGCCCATGATAGTGGGCTGCATACACGTTGGTTTATAAAGTCCATTGAACATGTGAGAGAAACAGACAAATGGAGGTTTTATAAAACCAAATTGGAAACAGTTGCACATCTCATTGCTGGTTGCGACATACTAATGGCAGAAGGATGGTATACTGAAAGGCATAATAATGTGGTGAGACTGTTGCACTGGAGAGTGTGCAAACACTATGGTATTGAAGTGGCCAAAAACACTGGAAACATGAGCCACAAAGCATCATAGAAAATGAAGAAGTTTACATCACATGGGATCATCCATTACCAACAGTTCAAAAGATCGATGCTAGAAAACCAGATATAGTGGTCCAAGAAAAGAAGACAAGAGTAGCATTGATTATTGAAATTGCCACACCCAGTAGGTTCATAGGTAGGTACTAGGCTATTGGCCCTAGGGCCTATATAAGCCTTGCCAAATGTACCCTGACTTTTGCCACCCAAGAAAATTATTTTCATGTGCCATTGTCGAGCAGAGCCACAGAAGTGATCCCCGGGGTGAATTTCCTAGCTCCCATCCAATCATCAAGATTTTTCTTGAAAAGTGCTAATGAGGAGCTTTGTTTGATATAGATAGGTAGTTTGTTCCAGAGTATGCAAAGTCTCTGGGACAGGAATCTATCCCTCCAGCATGTTCTGTTTATTGTGGTGACAAGGTTTAGGTCCCTAGAGTGTGTAGCTCATAGGGATTGGGATTTCTTTAAGTGGAGCATGTCTAAAAGCTCTGGGTTTGACATAGCTTTGTGTGTTAGGCAGAGATCGCCTCTGAGCAGGCGATATGCGACGGAGTAAAGTTGCAGTTTTTTGAGGCGGTCTGCATAGGGCATCTGTTTGAGGCTGGTAATCCTCTTTGTGAGGTATTTCTGTGGCCTTTCCAGTTGTTGTAGATGTCTTGTGAGGTACAGCCAGTACCTGTCTTGCATACAGAGAGACACAAAGTCTCAAAATATCAGGATCTGCAGGCAAAATGAGAGCAATGTGGAAGAAAGATACCCAGACAGTTCCAATAGTAGTAGGAGCAATGGGTCTTATAAAAAAAGAATTTACAATAATATTTAGATATGTTACCAAAAACATGTAACTTCATATGAACTGCAGGAGTTATTACTGGGCACATTGCGAATGCTGCGAAGAGCACTACTGGTTGACATCAAAGATTGAAACAATACTAATTTCATGAACTTTAATCATACTTTGACTTAGGAATGGGGTCCATTCCCGTCATGGTATTAGAAACCCAAAAGACTTGGAGAAATTAGAAGAGAGATTAGAAACTACACCAAGGCGAACTACCTTTTATTAAGTGATAACCTGTCAAAATTTCAAGCCCCTCCAAAGCCAGAGAGCACTGCAACCTATGTAGAATTATTCACAGTAGCTCTTAGATGCACTCTCTAAGGCCAAGAATACAATTTCAGTGGGCCCTGATAATATCCTAGAATGCCTTAAAAATAGCCTAAAATATGACCTATCAGGGCCACTGGAGTCTCTATTCAACCATAACCTCCACACAGGCTTTGTGCCATGCGAATGGATGACTGCAACAGTTATCCCTCTGCATACAGCTGGACAATCAGTGGGTCTCAGGAGCAACAGACCCATTAGTTTGACTAGTCTCATATGCAAAGCCATGGAAAGAAGAAAGTGAAAATGATTAACAATGACATAGGAAACCTTCAAATACTGGATCTATCGCAGTTTGGTTTTGTCAGGCAAGTCATGCCTACTGAAGCTGGTGGACTTCTTTGAGAAGGTTACCAAAGCAATGGATGAGTGCAAAACAGTGCATATTACCTACCCTACCTTGACCTAGCTATAACATTTGATACAATACCTCACTTGCACATTGTAAACAAACTCATGGAATTAGGCATAAACCCCTATGTAACTCGTTGGATAGCCAGCTGTCCCACAGACAGGACCCAGGAAGTTAGGACTGGAAAGACACCCTCCGTAAAGAGGTGGGTTACCAGTGGAGTCCCCCAGGGATCTGTGCTGGGTCCACTTCTCTTTAGCATCTATTTTTTATAAGTCAAGGCTAATGTCAAGGGCATCTGGCATTCCAAGTTTGCAGATGTTTGCAAGCTAGGAGTAATCACAGAACCCCCCTGAGATACTAACATCTTACAGGAAGGTCTAACATAGTGACTAGTGCCAAAGCCATGGCTTAAAACTCAATGTCAATGAATGCATAATAGTACCTTTTGGGAAGTCAGCCACCCAGGGAAACTACCTCATTGATTAAACACCCCTAGAAGTAGAAATAGTAGTCAGGGATTTGGGGACTCATGTAGATAGTAACATTTTGACCAACATGTGTCTAAGATGGTAAGAAAATTATTCTATGCCACTCAACTTATAAGTAAGAGCATTGCATCTTGGTCCAGGTAAATCATTGTCTTACTGTACTCAGCCCTCATCAGACCCATCATTGAATATAATGCCCACTTTGGTATGTACCTGATCAGGCACATGCAACAATTGGAATGTCCACAGAGGTTTCTCACCAAAAGAATACAGGCAGTAAACACAATGTCCTATGCAGATTGCATCAAGGCCCTATTTCTGTACTCTGCTTCCTACAGACTGCTGTAAGATGATAAATACCTGGCATACAACACATCCATGAATCCTACTTTGATGTACCTTTTGCATATCCACAAAATGAACAGCACCAAAATTACTACATGGAAGGATATAAAACTGTGCTTGTGACTTAAATAAGACATGTTGGAGAGACAGGTATGTAGCTCAGAGAATCTCCATTCTCTAGAATAGGCTTCTCATCCATGTGGAGCAGAACCCTTCCCTCACCATATTCAAATGCAGTCTGGACCAGTGGATGGGAAATCAGAAATTCACCCCTTGTATGACATCTCTGTCTCTGGTAGACAGAGATAGCCATTAGATCGTGCCCTAGCTAACATACACCCCTTAAAATAACTTCTAAGGCACAATACCTTGTGGAATACATTTGGGTTGCATGGCTAGGCTAATAAAAGCCCCAGTGGTCATTAGACCAGTATACACTTATGAACCTATGAGAGAGATGTTCTCTGGTTGCAATGTCCACACCTCATGTCCTATCAGCTGAAATTCTGTAAATGGTATTTTCCCTTAAATGATAACATACATGTTTAATTCAGGCTGTCAGATTCTTACAAATAACTGATAGTGTTACTCAGTGTGAAAAACATTCAAATAATCAGTCTCTCAGCATCACACACTGAGAAATATGGAGAAGGGGAGCAAAGGCTTCATTTCTTACTGTTAACTTGTGAAACAGGATGATTGTGAGGTACAGACTAAGTAGGTTATGGATATGCACTACAAATATAAAATACATGATGCTTCCACTTATGGTCTTTATCAAAAATGCCTTAAAATATAGAGATGAATAAAGTGAGTGGTCTATAAATCAGTGCATTTCTTAAGAAACCTATAGACCAGAATACCATTTCTAACATTTATTTTCTGTTTGCTCTATGGATTTTGTTTGTAAACTTATCCTACGTTATCGTACCTGTTTTGGCTCCACACTGAAACAGCACCTTGCTTTTTTCGATTTTTGTTAGCAAATAAATTGAAATGATTATGTGAAAACAACAGTTGCTTAAAATGTCAAGACTGTGGCTGGGATTCATAGACAGGTTGCCCAGTACACAAAGCTACTTATGTGGCATTATGTAGCAGGCAAGGGTTCCTGATTCATAGGCATTGCACTGCCATTAGTGCAGAGCTATGCTTTTAGACAGTGATGGTTTAAGGTGCAATATGCAAATAATGAACCTACATCATGGAACCCTCTTTGGATGCAGGGCCATGATCTGGACGGGAGAAAGGAAATTCACCCCAGGGATCACATCAGTCACCCTGCTGGACAGGGGTCCAGTGAAGTAAATAGTGTGGGAAGAAATAGCCAGGGAATTGTTATGGCTAGGCTTGTATAGGCCCTAGGGCCGATAGCCTAGTACCAACCTATTAACCTATGAACCTACTGCATACTCTGTGGACATCACCTTTTTAAAATAGACCCTTGCATATCCTAGTGCAGTGCCTTGCATGGAAGACTTGCATAGTATGGTGATTCATAGACATTCATACTATGTCAGATTCATGCAGAGCTGTGCATGAAATTCATAAGTTCATGTATTTAATAGCTGCATTGTGCCTATGCATTAAGTTCAATTTGTACATGATGAAGCAGATCAACTTTGTCCTACCAGATTACTGTTACAGGTAAGAGCTGCATGTATGTGTGTGTATCAGAATGTCTGTTAATGTCTATAAGTGCTGGGGGGGACAGACAGAGTGTCTGGGTATGATGACGGAATGTGCATGGTTGCTTAGTGTGAGTACACGCGTATATCTCTGATTGTGTTGAATGGCTGCTGCCTGATGTGAAGGAACTGGGGTTACAGCATGTGCTGGCACTGGCTGTGTGCAAAGCTGTGTGAGTGTATAAGTCTGTAGCTGTCTGAGAATTATGTGCATATATGTATGTTTATTTGTGTATGCCTGTGTCTGTGTGTGTCTTCACTGACAGGCAAAGCAAAGTAGATCAGAGACACAAACTATAGCAGCTGTGCTTTACTTAGTCTTCCCTTTCAGATAGCTGCTGAGGTAGGTAAATTAAGCAGATATCTGTGTGTGTGTGTGTGTGTGTGTGTGTGTGTGTGTGTGTGTGTGTGTGTGTGTGTGTGTGTGTGTGTGTGTGTGTGTGTGAGTGTGTGTGCATGCGCATGTGAGACTTATATTCCTCTGCGTATGTGTACTTCTGTTGGTGTGTCTATTCTTGTCTGTTACTTGTGGGGTTAATTGTACCTGTGTGCAGTCTGTTAAGAACCTGCATTGTTTCCTTGCACAGGCTGAAAGAGCACTCTGCCGAGCAGCTGAGTGATTCATAGCCATTCAAATTTTGTATTACTTACATAGGTTCATAGGTGATTACTAGGCTTACAATCTCAAGGGGCCTTTTTAAGCCTTGCCATGCTTCCCAGATGTACCTGACACATTTTGATACTGTAGGATTATTTTAAGGGATGTGTGTGGATTGGGTACAGATTGACAAGCATTTACAGGCTGCCTCTATCTAACAGAGACATAGATGGCAGGTACAGTTACAGTGAATGTGCAGGACTATGAATCACATTTTAGCACAGTGGCATGATTCATGTCTGCAGCATGAATTGCACTTCTTCTGGGTTCATTTCTATGAAATTAAGCAGTATTTTGTCCTTTTGGGGGAAAACTGTCTTATTGATGTAAACACTTTTGATTTCACATCTTTTAAATGTTTTAAAGAAATCATGGTATTTGAATAGGCAAAATATTGGTGATATAAGTTTGACAAAATGAGATTTTATTGTACAGTTTCATATAATTGGAAAGTGTCTGACTCCAAAGCCATATTATTATCATAATGCATATTCAGAGTAATTTACTTTTACAAATGAATTGTAAAACAAAGTTTTACAATTAAAATGCAGTCTTTGGTTTTAACAAGGCGTTCCTTTGTCTTATTAAGGATGACGGAAACTGTGACAGGCTGCAACTATTATCCTTTAGAGCTCCACAGAATTTGCAATGGCTAACACTGGAATATTATAAATGTTTATAAATGGTTCTTCCTCATATGAGAAACAGGATATGCAAATATCTTTGCATGTGTTATACAGAGAAATGTGACTACAGTGACAGTCTGTTGTGGATATTTCCCTCTGTGCTGTACTGAGTAATAAAGAATGATGAATGCTGGTTTACTGTATATTAGCTTGAACACACGACACTTCTGATGGGAGAGTTGAGAAAAAGCATTAAGGAAAAACAAGTACTTGGGAAGTATGCTGCACAGATATATGAAATGAGTCACAGTCCCAAGGCAGTTAGACAGATGAGAAAGTGGGGGTGATGTAGAGGTAAGAAAAGGCCATGTGAGTCTAGAGAGGGAATACTTGAATAGCAGTGAATGTGCCAAAAGTCCTGGTCTTATAAATGAGATTAGGTTTAAGTGCAAAACTAAAATTGTTATAAATTAGAACTGTTTGGTCTGAGATATTACTTCTTTAATTAGATTCAATAAATTATACGAGGATGAGGATGTGCTATGTTTTTCTCACTAGTTGTCATGAGAAATTTGTTATCGATGGGGCTTAGAACTTATTTTTATTATTTTTTTCAGGAACACTGTCTGGTTAAGTGAGTTAAGTAGGCAATGAAGGAGGAAAGATTGAAACCCTGTACATTGTTGAGGTGACAAGACCTAGCCTGACTTCCTTTGTCCTATTTGTAAGCCAGTTTCCAATCCATGGGGTGATGTAAGGTGACATAGGAATTTATTCCTTGTTTGGCAAGCTTATCCACAATGCCCAAGCAGAGTATAGTGTCAAAGGCCTCGGATAGGTCAAGTTCAGCTGTTTGTACTATTTTCCCTTCATCCATTGCTTTGGTGAATTTTCTGAAAAAGTCCACTAGGTTGAGTAGACATGACCTGCCTTTGACAAAACCAAACGGTGATGAGTCTAGGTTTTAGAGGTTTCCAATGTTATTGATAAGTTCCATAATAAATCTTTCCATGGCTAGTAAAACTTATGGGAAGGCAGTTGCCAGGATTGGTAGATGGCCCTCACTTATGCACAGATATGATTGCTACTGTCCTCTATTCACTTGGTTCAAAGCCAGTTTGAAGGCTAAGGTTGAAAATTGTTGTTAGGAGCATAGAAGTATTTTGTTTCATACTATTTAGGATGCATCCTGGAATATTGGCAGGGCCCATAGATGTTGCATCTTTGGCTTTTGAGGGTGAATGCCAGACTTTGTTCTGCATGATAGCTGGGGTTGTATGGTTTCCTGATATTTCTTGTGAGATTACTGGGGTGGTGGTGATAGGGTGAAGTTTGAGCTGAACTTAGTTAGTAGGCTTTCTAGAGCCACAGTTTCCATATAGGTGGTGCCATTTACAATTAGCTCATCACACTGCTATGTATTGTCCTTAAGATTACAGCCATAGCTGAAGAAGGCTTTGTGGTTATCCTTGGCCTGGGTTGTTATTTTTTCTCAAATTTTGCCTTGGCAGTATTTACTATGTTCCTAAGTTGCTTGTTTATTTTGATGATTCGATTCTTATTTTTCTGAGCATTGCACTTCTTATTTTTAGCTGTTAGAATCTTTCTTTGGTTATAAACCTTATTTTTGCTGTGATTCCACCAGGGTGGTTTGCTTTTAGGACTTGCTCCATACTTGCTTCTTTTAGGTATGGCTGCTTCTATATAATTGCGCTGGTAAAAGTTGGCGATGTATGTTTCTGCATAAATAGCATTAATACTCTGCACTAAGTGCTAGACAAACTTCAGTAGTCGAATCTTAAAAGCCCATCTAAGTTAATTTCCCTGAATCTCTAATGTGTGCTGGAGGTGCAGGTAAGACAAAGCTCTAAATAAAGTCACAAGCAGGTATGTCTCAAAATAAGCTAAGACAAGATGAATTTACTTTTCAAACCATGTTAAATAAAGAAAGTATGCTTACTTTACCCTAACGTGTTTAAAATGCTGCTCTGAGATGGGAAGAAACATTTAATTGATCTGTAATAGAAGATCTGCCCTACACCCATGTATTTCATATATGTACAGTATGAAGACAGATAATGTATTTCTGGCTTCCTTTTCCTAATGTTTTTAATAAAAGGGCACATACCACATGCATGCTTAAGTAAATTTAGTTGTACATCATGGTTGCCATCAATGGTTTCATTTCCTTTGTACATTACAGAATGCTCAAGCACTCTGCCTGTGTAAGGACTGACTCAAAGTCAGTGGAAGATGCCTCTTCCCATGGATCTGTGCATCAGATATGTATCACCATCTGTAAGAATGTGACAAAATGTATGGATTGATATAACGGTTAAGGTGTTTACCTCCCAAACAAGATGTATGGGATTTGATTGTCAGTAAGAGAGATTGACTAAGTTTAAAATGGTCCACAAAGGGCATCTAGCCTGATACATATTTAAATAGGTTGGGATTTGGTATAATGGTTAAGATGTTTACTTCATAGACACAGAGTACAGGGTTTGATTCTCACCTTTGATGGATATTGACTAGGCTTAAAATATCCAAGTACTTACCTATCGGGTGGAAGGTTGGCACAATGGCTAAAATGTTTAACTTACAGACACAAGATGCTGGGTTTGATTCTCACATGAGGTAATTGGCTAGGCTTAAAGTGGCCCACAATGGCAGTTAACCTAGTACTAATCCATGAACCTATAATTTCAATTTCATCTGAATTAAATTAAGATGAGATAAATTCAGCTTCACCTGATATAAGCATGTTTATTTGCTGTAGATATTTTTGTTTATTTTTTACTAAGCTATTTTTTTTTACTTTTCAGTTATTTACTTATTAGGACCTTGTTGGCAGAGCTATAGTTTAGACCAGAGCTGGATCATGGTCAAATGGGCCCTAGACAGGGTAACAGATCAGGGCCTCTCAGAGCAGACCCTCCAGCAGCATCCATCTATCTGCCCACAGCAGCCCCCTTCCTAGGCATTCCAATGTTCCATTATTTGGCTATTTCTCCTCAGTTACCACAAACACTTCAAATCTGTGAGAGTGCATACTGTTTTCTTATTTACTTCTGCAAGGATTGCAGATATTGAAATAGAATAGTACAAACACTTGATATCCATTTTCTAAACAAACAATACAGTATCCCAATGAAAATGCTTAGCAGCAGTAAACGTCTCTGCCCTTGAAACTTACATTCATTGAAACGGCATTAAAACCCACATTCAAAGAAAATGAATCTGGCCAGTGGAGGATTGTTTACCTTTGGGCTATTTTCAAACCATGGGCTCCTTGCACACATTTTTAGGGCCATACATACATGTATGTGTTCTTTGATTCACCTTCTTGATTTTACTCAGTTATATTCCTTCTATAGTATGACACCACTTGTTAGAGTGTTTTTCAAATTTGTAGTTTTGAAAATTCTTCTAGAATGAAATGAAATGTATGAAACAATAATGACAAAGCAGCACATTTCAGAAAATTTCAGCCATAAAAGGCCACTCAGACGTCTGTCATAACAATCCACCAATAGCAGTCAATAAGCACAATCTCTGCAGAAGTAAAAGTCATCCAAATAATTCCATATTAGAGAGATCTGTAACTAATGAAGAGGTTGCTACTGGCAAACAACTTTACATTTCAGTGTTTCATCTACATATTCAGTGCCTGCTGCCCAAGAATTAATTGCCCATGTTACATAAAAAAATTTTCTGTTTCAGGTCATCAAATGTTATCTGTTGTTGTTCCAACCATGACCAGGTAACATATTTGCATGTCAGCTCTCTTAAGGGTGCTGATAAGTCTGGTATGAACTTGCCCAAATAGTTAACCAGACCAAGAAAGTGCTGTAAGGCTTTGGCATTATCTGGATCTGGTAACTCAAGAATGGCTGTTTGTTTGGAAGGATCTGGACATGAGCCTGAACTGGTAAATAAATTACTGACATAAGTAACTTCTGGTAGCCTGAATTTACATTTCAGAGGACTGAGCTTTAGATTCACTTCACATGCTCTTTACATAACTTTCCTAAGGTTTCTGTCATGCTCTGCTTCACTATTGCTCCAACTAGTAAATCATCCACTATTATAGCACATGGATAGCCTGAAAACAATTATTCCATTGCACGCTGAAATACTTCGCTGGCAGAATTTATTCCAAAAGGCATTCTGAGAAATCTGTATCTACCAAATGGCATACTGAATGTAGTCAGTAGTGAAAATTTTTGATCAAGCATTACTTGCCAAAATGAACTCTTTGCATTTAAGACAGAAAAAACAGTGGCATTTGGCATGAGGGTAGCAACTTCCTCGACTGTATGCATAGGATAGTGGGGTCTCTTTAATGCTTTGTTTAAATCTCTTGGGTCAATACATATTCTGATTTCATCTGAGCTTTACTTAAGAGCAACTACCATGGAAGACACCCACTCAGTTGGTTCTGTTACTGGACAAATCACACCTTGCTGCACCATTTTATCTAACTGGACTTTGACTCTGTCCTGCATAGCTATCAGAACTCTTCTCACTGGTCTGACCACTGGACTGACCTCTGGGTCTAATTTCATGGAGTACACAACTGGAAGTTTTCCTAGCTTATCTTCCAAAATAGCATACTCTGTGAAAATAGGTTCGGTGAAACTGGAACTAGGACATGTGCTTACATGATGGACTTCTTTGATAAAAGAAAGCAGTTTCATTTTTAAACTGTTTCTGAGACCTAATGACTGTACATGTCTTTTGACTACATAAAACTGCAAACTGTAACTGTTCCCAGCTGAATAGCATGAAAGTACTACTGAGCCTTCGATTTGAATCTCTTCACCTCCATAAGCAACAAGCTTTGCACAACTGACCAAATTAAGTTGTTTAGCAGCTCTTAACTCTATCAAATGTTTCTGCTGACATAACATCGCACTTTGAACCAGTATCCACTTTGAACTCATTAATCAGGACAGTACAAACCACTTTTGTTTGCCAACAAATCTACTGCATTAACCTTTTCATCAACCACTGATATACCCTCTACATAGAAAGTAGAGTTTGCAGCTTTCTATATGATTAACTTGCTTTTTTGAGTGACCTTTCTTAATAAATGAATTAGGCTTGCTTGGTTTGCTTTTGATAGTGGTTCCATTTTTTACACTTGTGGCATTGCTGACCAAATACTAAGCACTTTTTTCTTTTGGACTAGTGATTGGCACCACAATTATCTTTTGGACTAGTGATTGGCACCACAATTACGACAGTTAACAATGAGACTTGACTTGGGTTTTTTTGACTCACCCTTGTGGTGCACTGAGCATGTCCGTTTTACTGAGCTAGTCTTAGAACTTACTGGAAAGGTACGGGCTCTTCCTGGAAGTCCTGCAGGGGCTGCAGCTGCCATGTGTTTAGGCCTGTTTCTGTTAGCCATGTGCTGCATGCTGTCTATGTTTGCTCTAGAGGCTGCTGAAACCATGCTTTTATTACTTGTAAGCATGTTTGTGTGCCGTTCTGTAAGCTTGTGTATTTGACAGATTTCTATGGCTTTGCTCAATGTTAAATCACTGTATCAAAGGAAAATCTTTTCTCACTGCAGCATTATTAATACCACACACACAAGCCTGTCCTTTATCAACTCATCTTCCAAATCACCAAATCTGCACATTTTATCTCTGTTTCTCAAGTCAATAATGTAAGCTGCAAAAAAGTATAAGTGCCTCTCCAATGTAACATTTGTCTGGGAGTTACACATTTCTCTAAATTTAAGTTTCAAGAACTCAAGAGTCCTCCCCTGATTCAGCTTGTACAACAATATGATGGTTTCCCCTTCTCCTGCATACACTGTTGCTGCATACACAAATGAATGCTCTCTTTCAATAGCTTCAGACCCTGCTAGATTAAACAGAATAAATGCCCTCGTATGTGCATCTTTATCAGAAAACGCTGCTTGTATGAAAATATCATACTCTTGCTCAAATACTCTCCAATTCTCTGCAATATTATGATCAAATACAAGTGAACTGGGTCTGCAAAATGCCTCTGCAATGCCAACACACACAGTAATAAAGACCCTTGAAATTATGTACGAACATGCACACATATACGTTAGAAATTTATGCCAGAAACTTGTAATTACGCTCAACAGCACAGCAGGGATCAGCAGGAGGGTCTCTCCTCTGATGCCAGACCAGCAGGGTTCAGTGCTGAGCCTGCTCCTCTTTAGCATATTCTTCTCAGAAGTCGAGGCCAATGTCAAAGGCCCTTTGCTAACCAAGTTTTTAGATTATTGCAAACTAGGAGCAGTCATAGAATCCCTCCAAGACACTAATGCCTTACAAGAAGGTCTAATACAGACAAATGACTGGTACCAAAGATATGGCTTAAAATTCAATGCCAAAAAATGTATAGTAGTACCTTTTGGAAAGTTGGCCACCCTGCAAAGCTGTCATCGAGTAAAACATGACTAAAATTAGACCCGGTATTCACAGAATTGAGAACATATGTAGATAGTAACCTGGCCTTTGACCAACATTTGTCCAAGTAGTAAAGAAATCATTCTGTGCCTTCTATGGAAGGTTGGGCGCTGGGCTGGCAACTTGACACTGTAAAACTTCACTGCCAGTCATGAGCGGACAGGTGATCTGCTGTAGTTACCCCTAACCGGGAAAAAACAAAAGAAGAAGAAGAAGCACAATAGACTCTTCAAAATAACTGCACTTTGTGAAATAAGTATCCGTAGCACAAGAAAATGTTGAAATCACTGTACTTTGTGAAACCACTCTTTTCAGTGTAAGAAACACTTCAAAATGACTGTGCTTTGCGAATGAACTGTACACAGCGCAAGAAATGTCTCAAAATGACTGTATTCTGACTGCACTTTGTGAAATAACTGTACTTTGCACACAGTAAACTCTTTGAAATAATTGTACTGTAATAAAGCACACACTGCAAACACTTTACACACTCTGAGATACTTCAAACAACTCTAGTTATACTTTGAATAACTTTAGTCAATGCAAAATAGTAGCTCATATCAAAAAATGTGGTTGTTTACTAAAAAGGTGCAGTTGCTTTGCTGTTCCACGCTCATTTGCCCATTTTGCCATTTTATTGTACTTGTTATACTCGTTTGACTTCTCTCATACTTGTTATACTTTTCTTGTGCTTGTTTTACTTTTAACATGCTTGTCATGCAAATCAGAAGTAATTCTGAACGGTCTCATAAGTATTTCAAATAATTTTATCAAATATCGTGGTTTCAAACATTTAATTTAGTCAATAATGCATTTTGTGCTTTTTGCTTGATTAATAATGCATTTGTGCTTGTGTGTAGTTTTTGGCAAATCACTGAGGATTTAAATCACTAAATAATGACATATATTTAAGTTTCAGACTTCATAGCCTTCAGGAAATGCATGGTAACAAAAATTATGTTAGAATAACAGGATTCCAGCAACTTTCTAATTTCATAGGAGCAATATTTAAAAAAATTGTCCGTATTTTTAGGCTTGTCCCCCCCATTATTTTAGGCTTTGCCCAGATTTCTTGCTCTAAGTGTTGAGAGGCACGATTCCAAGACTCTCCATTTACATCCATACTCTCCCAACGCACTTGGACTCCACTTAAAAATCCTTCCCATAAATCATGCTGTTAAATTATTTCAACAAAACTTTCCCAGACATCCTCAATTCTCTTGCCCCTATCTGCAAAAAAAAGGGTAAAATACATGTCAGCATCATAGATAGCATGCTGATGTGAACAAAATATGACATTAAAAATAGTGCCTGGAAAGCCTGGGAAAAAAAGAGAAAACTTTACACTCCCAGTAGTCTCCAGCATTATGAAACATTTATAATGAAGTCAAGAAACACATAAAAACTGATAAAAATGTACCACACTACAAAATAAAACTAAGAATAAGTCAAAAGAACCATGGAACTACACACATAAAGTAATACAGAGGAGAAATCTCTACCAGACCCACTCCCAAATAAGAAAGATATTAGTATAACCAATGCAATGAATATTTACTTAATGCGATCTATTTTAAACAAACCAAATAACAATAACAATGCTTCTGCTGTAACTTGTGAAGATTATAACTATTGTAACTTCACCTTACAAACTGAACCTGTGCACTTCATTATAAAGCTACTTTTGATACTGTAGCGACTTCTCTGGCACCAGACAGCCTACCCAGAGAATGTCTCAAAAATGCAGTCAGAGAAATAACATTCATTGCTACTATACTGATAAATAAATCAATAACATATATGCTGACAATATGGAATAAGCATGTATCACCCTCCCTTCACAGCCCTGGAACCACATAGGAAATTAAAAGGTTTAGACTCATTGGTATATCATCTCCTTTATCAAAGTTGCTATAAATGTATTCAAAAACAAATAAACCATCTGCTGCAAGAGTATGTAATATTCTCTGTTCAGCGTGGTTTCAGACCAGGGTACAGTACAAAAACTGTTCTGCTCACTTTCCTTAATCCATCCCTCCTCAACTCGTCCCATTTTGCACACGGGGTTGGGGTGTCACTTCTGCAGTAACAATCATCTCGAGCTAAGGTTTACACCACCGGGTGGCTAAACCTGCCACAGTAGTTCATTCACACTATTCACTCGCACACACACTCTCACCTATGGCCAATTTAGGGTATCCAATCCACCTACTGCATGTATTTGGAATGTGGGAGGAAACCAGAGAACCGGGAGGAAACCCACGTGACTACAGGTAGGACATGCAGACTCTGCACAAAAGGCACCAGCCAAGAATCAAACTAGAGAACCTCTTGCTGTGAGGCAACAATACTAACTGCTGCATCACCATGACCACCCACTTTCCATAATACTGTGAATCAAAACATAAACCAAGGAAATGTAGTTTCTTTACTATTTCTGAACTTATGTAAGACCTTTAATACTGCATCTCTTCAACTGCTACAACAAAAGATATCCACTCATCACCTCAGTAGACATACCATACAATGGTTCAGCAGGTATCTGGTTAACAGATCATAAGCTGTAAGATGGCCACATACATACTCCTCTTTCAAACCAGTCACACTGGATACCACAAGGTTCTATAGTGAGTCCTCTACTCCTCAATATTTTATCAATCATATGCTCAAAATCTTACATTACTCTATCTTAGTAGAATATATGGATGATTCCACTGTTATATGTGCAGGAAAAATTGTTACTCATCTTCAAACCACTACACAGCAACCACTTAACAATACCGAAAAACCTAAATTTTACTGAAATAATGTTAAATGCGAACAAAACTAAACAAATTTTTTCAAGACAACCTCACAACAATAGCTTACTGGCACATTCAATATCTCCACAAAAAACAACTAAAACTGAGCAAAAACCTCATTTCAAACTACTCGGCATAATCATTGATCAGCATCTCAGACCTAATCTTCACATTAACAAAGTAATATCCAAAAGTTGAAATACTATATAAAGCAAAATCCTTCTTAACTTTTCTTAAGACTCAAGACTCATAGCTTCTGGATTTCTTTTACTGCCTATAATTCTTTATTTATCTAATATATTTAGAAACATACAAAAAAGCCAGCAATATAAATTTGAACAAACATACAACAGTAAAATATTCAGAATGTGCAGGAAACCTTCAATATAGAATGCATTACTCTTCAAAAAATTCAGTGTTGGATCTTCATAATTACTTAACTCTTACTCAGCTCAAACTTATACATAACATAATGTATAACTCAAGCAAATATTGAGCTATAAAAACACTTGTTCAGTTATATATACTCCCTCAAGACCAATAAAACAATGATTATCCATTACCAAATCAATCCTTTAGTTAACTCATTTTAATCATTCAGTATGGGCTGGATTCATAAATGCCTACACATGCACACAAAAGATTCGATTTTATAGCTAAACGATGTCAGCTGTAACATCAAAGGTTATGAATGGGTCTTGAATGTAACCGCATTATTATGTGTTTGAGACATGGATGCCAAAAAAATTTCACCTCTCAAACTGACTCCAAGCTGAACGTCT
Organism: Protopterus annectens; assembly: GCF_019279795.1. Classification (NCBI taxonomy): domain Eukaryota; kingdom Metazoa; phylum Chordata; order Ceratodontiformes; family Protopteridae; genus Protopterus; species Protopterus annectens. The sequence continues at coordinate 822,179,980 of NC_056737.1, read as the reverse complement.
TTTAAAGTCCAGTCCTGTTACCTGCATTACATGCTATATGCAGTTCATCTTTACTTTTAATAATTAATTTTACATTTCTGCTTCATAACAATGTAATAATTTTGACAAGTCCAAAATGTGAAGCTGTGCTGTCTGTGTGTGCTGTGCAACTTATCTTGCAGTGTATCTGACTAAAGTGTTTGCAATTTGTAACAGTCAAATATCATTTTGTGTTTCATTATACATTTATGATATGTGAAAACCATTTTTTCTATGCAAAATATGTTGCATTCTGAAGTCTGAGCAAACTATATTCTATTCTACTCGATTAACAACAAGTAAAACATCAAAAATGAAACATTCATTTATATGTTAGGCCATATAAAAATATCCAAAGTACAAATTCCCTTAAACAGGTTGCAGATATGATAGCTACTGTGCTTGAGGACAGTTGATGATTTCTGTTAGAGAAGTTGTGATGTGACAAGTTTTTTTTTTTTTTTTAAATATTTTATTCATTTTCAAAAAATAAGAAAAAACATGTGTACAGGTTATTTATGACAGTGATGTATTTACAAATTATTTAAACAGGTTAGCTAAAAGTAGTAAACATATCAATGTAACAAGTTTTTGAAGGACCTACCGGTCTGAACCTAAACAAGATATAGTGCTTGATGACACAGATAATTTCTTATTTGGTTAAAATAGCAGTTTTAGATGTTTCTTGTGTGTTTGTGTGTGTGTGTGTGTGTGTGTGTGTGTGTGTGTGTGTGTGTGTGTGTGTTGTAGAAATGTAATGCATTCATTGTATTGATTGCTGTCACATGACGAAAGACTACATGTTGAAATTATTAGTGCAGCTGTTAAATGTGTTATTCGCACCTAATAATTTTTTATACTCTCTCACCTGACCATCTCCTAATCATGCACAGTCTCTGGTTGTTCTCCAAAGCTTTTTTGCTTTTTGCCCTTCCCTAAATTCCCGAGATGCTCCTTTCCAAGTATATAGGACACACCCATCTCCTTGAGAAGTAGATCTCAATGGTACTCTTTACACAACCAAAGGACTGCATCAGGAGGAAACCAACCAGAAAAATATTTTGCCACACCAGTGCCTTTATTCCATGAAAAATCTACAATAAAAGAGTCCAAACCAAATGATTAAACACTTTTGTCCAAAAAATCAATAGGACTTCATCAGAACCAACTAGGTTGTAAATGGTCAATTAATTTATATTTTGCAGAATCTTCTGTGAGTATTGTCAGCACTGGGACAGTAATCATGAAAATTGTTACTATATATCAGCTCTGGAACATGACATCATGACAAATACTGCGTACTCTCATCATTTTTAATTGGCTAAGTGATGGAATATAATCAGCCATGACATGATGGTTCCAGCAGTATAGGTCAAACAATAAACTGTTACCAATTTTCTAGAAGTCACCAGTACAACATGGTGTTATAGTATTACTGCCACTAAGAACATGTTCACGAACACCTGTCATAATGTTAGATTAGCCACACAAGCAGAACAGCAGAAGAACAGCAAGTAAGAAGAGGGCCACAATTCTCATCAAAGCCAAAAAAATAATGGTGGTATAAAGTACCAGAAAAGGGACAAGTTTTATGTTTCTAAATTTAGAAAGTTGTGAAAATAACAAGTTTTGCATTAGCATGCATTTTCTGAATGATCAAAAGTATAAAACTCAAATATTTTTTGGCCCGAATCTTTACTGATTTGCCAGGAAATTAAATTTTTTTGAGGAACAGACCAAAAATGTGATGCAAAAACCTAAACATTCTACAGAATTCTGGACAGCTGAGAGGTGTGCCTGCTTGTGAAAAGGTGGTGCATGTTCTTAGTGGTGTCAAGATATCATGTTCCAGAGTTGAGATATAGCAACAGCTTCCATGATTACTGTCCCAGAACTAACATTTCTCATTAACTAACACTAACATTTTTAAGGATGACAGCATTTAATCATTTGGTTTGGACTATTCTTCATGGTGGATTTTTCACGGAATAAAGGTTTTGGTGTGGTAATATATTTCTCTGGTTGGTTTCTTCATGATTTAATCTTTTGGTTGTGTGCAGTGGACGTGCTTTTAAGTTACTCTACTACTCGCTTGCTTGGGTATTTTTGGCTCAGTGGTACTCTTTCTTAGGCCCAGTATGTGAGGGATCCAAAGGATAGGAGTGATCTGGGAGCTCTCATACTTGCAGTGGCCAGTCACTTACTCTAGCTATAGCTGCTGCTAGTGTAATGACATCAGGACTTCACTGCCACCTCATGTTTTAAATCTTAGATGCCCTGCAAGGTTCTCGGTATCCACCAGACAATACCGGGGTATTGGATTTGTCCATCATTCTCCCATTGTAATAGGAGAGCTGGCTACCAACCATTTAATCTTATCCACTGTCTAGTATTACTGGCAGCTTCAGTCTGTTTCTGAACTCAAGTTGTCAGTGGCACAGATTAAGTCCTTGCTTGCCTTTGCACTATTATGCTAAACCTGATCACTCTTTGTACCATTTATACATTAATATGTGCATTTATTCAAGTATCCTTGTAATACTTGTGCATGAAATTCCATTTTAAGACTTGAGTAGCCTGATAAATTTGATTCTTGGTAGGAAGCATAGGAACCAGTCAGTCCATTTTTAGCTGACTCATCACAGTATCTGCATCACTGAAGTGTGACACTGGATGTGATTTATAACAAGTTTAGAGATACAACTTGGGGATAAAAGTCTTCACCTCTGCTCGTGTCGTTGACTCCCATTTTGATGAGCTTAGTTAGAATGCACTATTATGAATCCCTTTCAGTGGTGGCATTATACCCTAAACATAAAAACTGGCTCACAGTAACAGACTTATATAGACAGAATGACAAATATTTGTATGAAAAAATATTTTGCATAGAAACTATGCGATGTTTCTAAAGAAAATTTTAGTTCCTGAAATCTCGAGTTATAAGCAAATATCATGACATTTACTAGTCTAAACATTATTTTTAAATGATAAAAACTAGAATGGCACATGTAATCTAAGTCTGTGTAGCTATATCATATAAGTAAAGGATCATCCAGAAGATTGTTTTAAAGTTTAATTTTTGAAACAAAAATGGAGAATTACATTTCAAAATGTTCTTAATTTTCCAATTATGTATCTTGCTTGTTAATATATACAGTAACCTTGATGTTCCATTCAGCTACTCAGTTTTTCACTGTTTATATGCTAAATCATTTTCTTGCTCATAGCTTAATTTCTTTTTTAGAGACTTCAGCATTATTTAGATAAATATTCATATGTGTATATAAGACTGCATCAGCACCAGATTTCAAAACAAGCACACTTTTCATATTAATACTGAAACTTGACGGCGGCAGTATATTGACTAAAATGTTTTTCCCCTTTAAATACAATATGTATAACTCAGATAATTAAAAATATATAGCATATGCATTAAAATAAGATAATTAAAAATATATAGCATATGCATTAAATACTTCTGTATACAGAGAACCAGATTTCATTCTGCCACATAGTGGTGAAGAGTATGCAACTTAAAATATTCAAACCTAGCTTACACATTGCCCCATTTTTATGATCTATACATCTTTGCTTTTATCTAAAAACTAATAATTTTCACTAAGAGAAACATGACCAGAATATGAACTGTCTATAACCAGCCTTTCTTGAATTTGAAAATATTACTGCCATGCAAGGTTGAAGCCTTAAATAATTAGAATTCTGCCTTTGAGAAGCATGGATATTCCAACAAATCTGTCCTTTGCAAATTATAAACATATCCATTTGTAGTTTATACTATCTGTTCCCTATAACCCTTATTTATAAATTAATGTCTGATGTTCCAAACTAAATGCCTGAGTTTCAAACTCACCATCATCCCTACACAAACATCATAGTCGTAAATATTGTAATCTAGGACTGTTGCTGGTAATGTTTCAGACAACAGGCAGAAGCTGTAAGCACCAAAGTTATAATAAATGGCTTTCTATAAATTCACTAAGTCATCTATCAGTTTTGTGACTGATCCAACCAGGACATCTATAGTGAATAAATCATACATAAGCACAAATTTAACACCAAAGGCATTCAAATTCAAAAACAAAATAAATTCTTCTTAGGTTGCATCTTTACCATCCCATGTGTAAGTCTAGGAATCTCCACCACATAACCATTCGACAGAGAAACCGTTTTTTTTTTTTTTTTTCTCTATTATAAATCAATGTTTTCTTTACAAAATCCATGAATAAACCAGTGTAGTGGGGGGCAAAAGTTGCCCCATCACAGTGCTCCATAGGTGTAAGTGACTTCTGTCATGCTAGTATAAAAACATTACACTTCAGTACTAAATGTAATATGGAAACACAAAATCCAGGCAGAGTGGCAAACCCAACTAGTCCAAGTGCAGTGACTTGGTAGCCAAAAAAGGAAAGTAGAGCGAAGGTAATCCAAGTAAAGATCTTTATTCACATCAAATGGACAAAACGATGTAACAAGCGCTTTCGCTCAGCTTAATGCTGAGCTTCCTCAAGTTAATTTTAAAAATGCCAAATGGCCACATTAAATAGTGATTTCTAAATCACTAAATTGCTTAATTAATTAAGCATTGCAATTCAAAATAACAACTGAATGATACAGTTAAAGGAGAATACAAATAAAAAACATCTCCAAGCCAAAGGTATCGCTGGAAAATAATATATTAAAAACTTGAATTGAATGAGACAGTACCACAACCAAAAACAGGGTTAAATAAAGACATGTCACTACAATAAAAATGGGATTACTTTAAAGAACATTAAAAATGTTTAAGAATATTAAACTAAGAAAATTTGTTAAATAGTTTAAGAAAATATAAATATATTCTTGTGTTATTAAAAAGTAATAACAATAATAAATATCTAAAAAACAGTTAAAAATATGTATACAATGTGTAATGACACTGTCTAAAACCCAAAAACCTTACAAGCGTGCCATTTTGTTTTTAAGAACGCTGATAATGTTAATGTTGTCATTCATGCCTGGGGGTCTATTGGCGTTCAGCCTTAGTTGCCAGAGAAGTTCTCTGTATTCCAAGGCTGTCTCCCAGTCACCCCCTCTGGCGTCTGGCACCACTTGTTCTAAAACTAAAAACCTTAATTCATAATTGGGGCATGTTAGGGAATGTTTAAAAAAGGCATTAGAATCTTTCTGTTTAGAAATATCATAAAAATGTTCATAGATTCTTTTTCTAAGGCTCCTTTCAGTTTTGCCTATGTAGAAACCAGTACAGGCAGTACAATACCCTAAATAAACTACCCCTTTGCTTGCACAGTTAGTAGAACAGTTAGAGTTAAAAAGAAAATTCCTGGAGGGGATGTATAAACTGGAGGCATTGAGTATAGCAAAACATTGTTTGCAAGCTCCACATTTAAATGTGCCTATTCGGGGTGTCTGCGTAATTGTCAAAGAGTTAAATTTCCCTTCAAGTAGTTCTTTGAGATTAATGTCTCTCTTTCTAGTAAACTTGGGAAAAGTAGGTATTACCGTCCTTAATTCTTCATGCAAAGTGAGAACTGGCCAATGTCTTTGAATAGCTTCTTCTCTCTCCATGGAGTTAAGGCAATGAGTGTAAATGAAACTGCCATAAACTGTCTCCTCTTTGTTGCTGGTGACTATAGCACTAGGGGAAATGCCCTTACCTAAAAGTGGGGGGTAAATTGTTTCCCTATTATCAATGACTTCCTGTGCTAAAGTGTTGACCAATGAAGCAGGGTACCCTCTTTTAAAAACAAAATAGCACGCTTGTAAGGTTTTTGGGTTTTAGACAGTGTCATTACACATGGTATACATTTTTTAACTGTGTTTTAGATATTTATTATTGTTATTACTTTTTAATAACACAAGAATATATTTATATTTTCTTAAACTATTTTACAAATTTTCTTAGTTTAATATTCTTAAACATTTTTAATGTTCTTTAAAGTAATCCCATTTTTATTGTAGTGACTTGTCTTTATTTAACCCTGTTTTTGGTTGTGGTACTGTCTCATTCAATTCAAGTTTTTAATATATTATTTTCCAGCGATACCTTTGGCTTGGGGATGTTTTTTTTATTTTTATTCTCCTTTAACTGTATCATTCAGTTGTTATTTTGAATTGCAATGCTTAATTAATTAAGCAATTTAGTGATTTAGAAATCACTATTTAATGTGGCCATTTGGCATTTTTAAAATTAACTTGAGGAAGATCTGCATTAAGCTGAGCGAAAGCGCTTGTTACATTGTTTTGTCTATTTGATGTGAATAAAGATCTTTACTTGGATTATCTTCGCTCTACTTTCCTTTTTTGGCTACCAAGTCACTGCACTTGGACTAGTTGGGTTTGCAACTCTGCCTGGATTTTGTGTTTCTCTGTTACGCTTTGGATTTTTTCATTGTTTGGACTAAATGTAATATGGTTAACAGAAATTAATTCATTCTGCTACATACATTTTTGAAAGCCAGAACTCCATAGCCTGTAACCCTTCTTCATGTGCAATATTTGTAGAAAAAAAATTGTATATCCACTGCACATAAGTAAGAAAAATTGACTATATGTATGACCATTCATCAGTTTATATAAATTAGTTATATCCTTAAATCATGCTTTAACATGGCTCAGAAGGGGCTTGAACTTCATTTCTAGAATGCAGAAAGAATTTCCATGAGAAAACCATTTTCCTGATATTGTAGATCAACCTGGTAGTGAAACAATAGATTTATGGGTTTAAGGAAGTATGTAGATTGTTTTGTGGTTTCAGAATATCCACCACCAGTTATATGTTAAGCTGTTCTGCAATTAAACCAGCATTCCCAGATTCTGACAATCTACAATATGTTCTTTAAACTCATGTACAGGGTTGAATGGTAAGCTTAAATAACAAGGAGGATCTATTCTATCAACACTGGGAACATGCCAAAATATATCAAGCATGCAACCATAATGGGGTTGTCTAAAGTTCCCAATCGTGCAGAAGTACAGGACTCCACCTCCTTATTACTTCCTTGAACTTCCTAACCAAACATCTTGAATTGTAATTCATGAAGAAATGCAATCTCCTAGTCATGGTCTAAAATGGATATAGGAAGGGTTTTAATACTTTAACTGTTACATATATGGTAACCTCTTCTTTTGGTTTTTCCCGGTTAGGGGTTACCACAGTGGATCACCTGTCCTCTCATGATTGGCAGTGGAGTTTTATGGTGTCGAGTTGCCAGTCCAGCACCCAACCTTCCACAGAAGACACACACACGCACTCACATCTAGGGCCAATTTAGAGTGTCCAATCCACCTACAGCATATCTTTGGGATGTGGGAAGAAACCAAAGCACCTGGAGGAAATCCACACGACCACAGGGAGGACATTCAGACTCCGCACAGAGGCACCCCAGCTGAGGATTGAACCCGAGAATCTCTTACTGTGAGGTGGCAATGCTAACCACTGCACCACCGTGGCTGTCTGTTACATATATGGTAACTAACCATACTATACTTTTATAAGGAAAAAGTCTTTTAATGGGAGATATCTTCATTGATGTTAAAAGGGCATTTGAAGTGTTTGATCACTCCTTTCTGATTTCCAAACTCAAGGTGGGGGTTTTGATGATGGTCTAATCCAGTGGTGCTAGAACTATCAAGCTGTCAAGCTGATTGTTCCTTCTAAGTGGTCATGGGCTTAAAACAGTCTACTAAGGGTACATTTTGTACTAGGGTCCCTCAAGGCTTGGTGCTCAGACCCATCCTATCCTCTTTTAGTTGTTAATTCTCTTTCAGTTGATCTCCATGATTACTACCTTACCCTCAATGCCAGTGTCCATGTGCTACTCATCTCTGGTCCCCCGCTATAAGTAATCAGGAAGAATTTCCAGTTTCAGTATAACAATCTACAGAAATGCTTTATTACCAAGAAGAAGATTGCGAATAACCAGAAAACTAAATTTGTTGGCTCCTCACCCTGATTTCACAACATTCTGCCATTAGTTATTGTTAATCTGTCTAACATGACCCTGACTCGGGTGGACCAGTTTAAATACCCAGACATAACAACAGACTCCATTTTATGCTACAAACTTTGTGTTGAAAATTGCCAAGTAACACGCTTTTGCTCCTTATTGTAAGCAACAATCTCTCTAATCTGCATATGCTTGATTACCTTTTTCATCTCATCTCAAAACACCTGCATCCTCCAAAAATGTTCAGTATGATTCATTAGTTTGCTATGTTTGTCTGGTCTCCACTGCACCATAATAAGAAAAATCCACTGCTGGAATCACATTACTGTTGGCTTCTCTCACATTTAAACTCTTCTCCTTTGAATACTATCTTCCCCTTGCCTACAAGCTAACAATACTCACAAATCTATACTTCCCTTATAGCATAAGTACACAGAGCTTTGACTTTTAACAGATCTCATTTTGTGACTGCTTCTGGTGAAAATACCTTTAGCAGAGTAGCAACTGCCACCTGAAATCAACTTTCTGTTTACATTTGGAATTTTAACTATACTGTATATTTAGGTTCAGCCTTACTGACTTCTTCAAAAATGCGTATTAATATGACTGTTTTTTGGATAACAGCTAAAAGCTCAATATCACATTATGATTAATTTAACCTCCTTATTAGATCAGCTGCTCTGAAGATGTGTACATGTACAGTTTGTTGCATAATTGTATATTGCTCTTAAATTGTATAAACAGCTCTGTGAATATTCCATTGTTCCAGTCTACCATTACAATCTGCTTTTCGCATTGTGTCTTACTTTAGCTATGTTACCATGGTTTGATAACATGACAACCTTCTATTGTATATATGCTTACATTTGTGCTCTTTAGGCTTGGGCCAAGATGGAAGAGAATATTTAGAGCAGTCCTTTTATCCATTAATAAATTAATTACCCTGGACAACTTCCACAGTGGCAGTACACCCCTAAGAACTAACCCAGTTGTTTGGGATTTGGGAACTTATGTTGGCAGAGACCTAACTTTTGACCAACATTTGTCTATCATCATAAGAACGTCCTGTATTGCACAGTTTATAAACAAAAGGATTGTGTCTAGATCTAGAGATGTCATTGTTCTCTTTTACTCAGTCCTTATTAGGCCATTTACTGAGTACAATGCTCCCTTTAACATGTCTCTCTCCAGATACATGCAACAACTGGAACGTCTACAGAGATACCGTACTAAAAGGAAAAACAGCCTAAACAATATGTCCTACATGGCCCAATTCAGAGCCACGTCACTATACTCAGTATCTTATGGACTGCTAAGAAGTGACCTGTGTCTGGCATACAAGGTATACTCTAACCCAGTACAGATGGATTTACTACACATCAGCAAGTCAAATGGCATCAGAAATATTCAGTCTAGGGATCTTCTGCAACATCAACAGAATGATTTGAAGAGACAAGTATATTTCACAAAGGATACCACTGTTCTGGAACAGACTCCCTATCCACGTAAAACAAAGCTGATCCCTGTCCATATTCAAGCGTAACTTGGATCTATGGAAGGGAAACAGAAAGTTTACTCCAGGGCTGCCCCCTCTACTACTAATGGACAAAGCATCTCCTAAATGTTTTATTCCATGCATGGGTCCCATCATATTACCCATGGTATGATCCCAGTTATTCTCACTAGGGGTAATATATAATTATTAGGATGGGTAAGGCCAAGCTAACACAAAGTGGGGTAGTTTAATTCAAACACCAAAAGGGAAATTGGCTAGGCTTAAAATGGCCCACAAGGGCAGCTAGCTTAGTATTTACCTTAATCTATAAACACAGACACACACACACACACACACACACACACACACACACACACACACACACACACACACACACACACACACACACACACGGATACTGTAAAATAGGCTAAATATGACGGAAAACTATTAAATTAATAAACTGAATTATTTGGTGCCATTTGGACTAAATTAAATGTGTGAAATAATATCTTCTTAAGTAAAAATAATACACTGGATTTTTGTATGAGGGCATTTTTGCTGTACTCACTTTCCAAATATCTGAGGCACTTTTTGATATTATGTGCATTGTTTGTTTAATTCTACTGTGACAATTTTTATGATACATTTTTATGGTGAACATAAGAAATGTTTTTGCACTAGAAGGTTATGATTTGTGTCTAATAATGGCATTTTTCCAGTGAGAAGAATGTACTTTTAATGACATCATAAAGTTGCACTTTGAGAGTCCACAACGGATCATGTAATACATTGCTAGTGAATAGATTCCTCGGCTAGATATGAAGACATATAGCCACTAGATACTCAACCTGTTCACTCCACAGCTGGTCCGCCAGTGCCTGTCTGTAATTAAATGTGGGTGTCTGGTATCATAAGTGGAAATCCATCCACTGCATTGATGGGCTGACTAGAATGCAAAACATTACATGAAGAAGAAATGAGGCAGAGCGCCATAATGAAAACAGAGGCCAAGCGAGAGACATGCAGATAGTTTGCATTGTTCATTCTGAACATTTATTAATTTATTAGTAGATTAACCATTACAGAATAAAAAATGTGAATGGTAAATGTGATTGGAGACATGGTTAACTCTTCTGGTGGTAATCTAAATGCCACAAGTAATAAAAATCAGCCTAACTGAAGTCAGCCTTTGCAAGATATAATCTTTTGTCCCACACAATAACAATTTTAATCTGAATAAACTCAGCCTTTGTCAAATTAGCAAGTTACTATTTAAAATCAAGGTAGCTAGACAGAAGGCTTAGTCTTCGTATGTATGAGATTAACTAACCTCATGTCCTTCAACTTAGCTGTTCCTCAAATTCCTCATTAACAGGAGCATATCACTTGGCTTAATCAAGACCCAGTTGTACCACTGCTATTTCTTGGTATGTCCAAGGTTTTTGCCATCACTAGTCACATCTCCTGATAAAACTCCTGCTGTAGCATTAACTCAGCCTTCCTTTAACATGATTTCCAGTTAAACAGAACATCATAGGTTCATAGGTAGGTACTAGGCTATCTGCCCAAGGGCATTTATAAGCCTAGCCAGAATGTGTTGGCTTTCGCCTCCCTTTTAAATTAGGTTCCTGGCCCTCTGTCTAGCAGGGCCATGGAAGTGATCCCAGGGGTAAATTTATGACTTCCCATCCACTCATCAAGATTTCTCTTGAAGAGAGCCAGTGAGGGGCTTTGGCTAACATAAACTGGGATTCTATTCCAGAGTGAGGGAAGTCTCTGGGACAGTTATCTATCTCTCCAGCATGTCCTGTTTATTGTTGTGCTGAGGTTTAATTCACTGGAGCGTGTGGTTCTAAGAGATTTGGTTTTCCTGAGGTGGAGCATGTCCATTAATTCCGGGTTGGACATGGCCTTGTACGTCAGCAGAGATCACCTCTGTGCAGGCGGTAAGAAACTGAGTAGAGCTGGAGTTTGTTTAGTGGAGCTGCATATGGCATCTGTTTGAGGCCCATGATCCTCTTGGTGAGGTACTTCTGTGGTCTTTCCAGCTATTGCATGTGTTGAGTAAGGTACATTCCAAATGGGGCATTGTACTCAATTATGGGCTTAATGAGTAATGAGTAGAGGGGCACAATGACCTCTCTTGATCTAGATGTGAACCCTTTTGTGATTAGGTGGGCTGCATAGAAGGATTTTCTAACCACTTTGGCAATGTGATTATCAAAGAAGAGGTTGCTATCTACCTGGGTCCCCAGATCCCTAATTACATCTTCCGTACTTAGTGGATTATCACCTATGTGATAATTCGTGGGCACTTTGTTTTTCCCAAAGGGGATGACTACGCATTTTTTGGCATTTAGCTTGTGGCCATGGTTCTGACACCAGCTATCTGTCTCCGTGAGACCCGTCTGGAGGATGTCTGTGTCAATTATGGCCCCCAGTTTGCAGTCATCTGTGAACTTGGTCAGCCATAGTCCTCCCGTGCTTGCCTATAAGTCAGAGAAGTATATACTGAAGAGGAGGGGTCCCAGGACTGAGCCCTGTAGGACGCCACTTGTAACTGGTTTAGAGTCGGACATGGCACCCGCAACTCTGACCATGTGTGTTCTATCCATGGGCCAGTTGCCAACCCATCTCGTGACATAGGGGTTAATGTTCAAGCTGGTGAGCTTCTCTATGATGCCAGAGTGGGGAATAGTGTCAAAGGCCTTAGCGAGGTTCAGGTAGGCTGTGTGGACTACCTTTCCCTCATCTATGGCCTTGGTAACTGTTTCAAAGAAGTCAACTAGGTTTAGGAGGCAGGATCTGCCTTTAACAAAGCCGAATTTAGTAGGGTCCAGTGTCTGAAGGTTCCCAGTGTCTCTGTTTATGAATTCCATGATGATGCGCTCCATAGCTTTGCAGACCAGGCTAGTCAGGCTTATGGGGCGATAGTTCCCCGGATCTGTTGTGGGATGACTGTTGCTGTATGCCATTCTTTGGGTACATAGCCTGTGGTAAGGCTGAGTTTGAACAGTGAATTTAGGTAGGGGTTTAGTTCATTTTGGAGCTTGTCTAAGACGCAGCCTGGGATACCATCCTGTCCCACTGATGCTGTGTTTTTAGTTTTGGAGAGGGCTGTTTTCACCTGTGTGTCTGTGATGTCTGGGGCTCTACATTCTTCTGGGATGGACACAGGCCCTTTTGGGGGTGAGGGGGGTAAAATTTGCACTGAACCTGTTAGCCAGGATGTTGGCAATGTCAGTTGATTCAGTGTATTTTTTGCCATTTTACACTAGCTCAGAGCATATCTGAGAGTTGCCACCTAGATTCTTGACATAGCTAAAGAAGGCTTTGTGATTGTCTTTAGAGTCTTTGGCAATTTTTCTTTTGAAACTGGCCTTGGATGATTTTATGAGGGATCATAGTTTCTTGCTAATATTGATCAGGGCTGCCTTTCCTTTTTGGGATTTTGCTCTATCATGTAATAGTTTCCTCCTTCTGTTGTATAGCTTATTTATAACAGGGGACCACCAGACTGGTTTCATCTTTTTGGAGGAGTGAGTCTTGGTTTTACTTGGGATGGCTCGATCCATGCATTTCTGTAGGTGCTCATAGAATGCATTTGTAAAGGATTCTGCTGTTTGGACAGCATTATCTTTTAGCAAGGGGGCTTTGAAACTTTCCACCTCGTTCTTGAGAAGTGTGAAGTTGGCTTTTGAAAAGTTTTTCACAGTGGTTTCCTTGACTGGGGGTGGGGTCGGAATGTGGATGTCCATTGCGATTACTTTATGGTCTGATCTTACCAGCGAGGGGTTTACCTCTGGTGTGGAGCACTGATTCCCCATGTTGGTGATGATCAGGTCCAATATGTTGTCACCTCTTGTGGGCATGGTGACCAGCTGTTCCAAGGCATTTGAGTTTATAAACTATAGGAAGCATTGGGTGAAGGAGTTTGTACTTGAGTAGTTTTCCCAGTCAATGTTAGGGTAGTTGAAATCACCCAATATCATGGTGTTAGGTAGGACCTTCATATTTTCCAGTGTTCTCGGGAATGCTGAGTGGGGGTCCTGAGACAAGGTAGGTGATCTGTAGCAAGCTATGATCTGAAAAGCAGCTTTGCCCACTGTTAGTTGCACATGGATGGTCTCCGAGGCCTCATGCTGTGCTACTAACCTGGAGGTGTGGGTATCCTTTATGAAAATGTATACACCCCCTCCTTTTGTATTTTGGTCCGGGTTCTGGGGCCAAAAGGTATGGTATGAGTTGTAGCCTGGTAGTGCTGGGGTGCTCTCTGGAGCCTTGAATCAGGTTTCTGTTACTGCACAGATATCGATTTTCTCCATGCTAAGGAGTGCCTCGAGTGAGTGCATTTTGAGGTTTAGACTTCTGGCATTGAGTAGCATTACCCTCGATTTTTGGTTACTTGCGTTGTTTATGGAGGTGGGTTTGTCTTTTGAGCCTTGCATAAAAAAGGCACTATGGGGGTGGCAAGAGCCTTGGCCAGTATTCGAAAGCCTAAGGGCGACAGGTGCAAGCCATCTCTGGTGAAGCAGCGTGGCTTGTCGAGCATGTCATCCCAGGCTGACATACACTGGATCCCCTTTGAATGACACCAGTAGCTTAGCCAATTGTTAAAACTGATCATTTTTTCTTCATACTGTGGCATCATTCTTGGTGAGGGCAAGATGCTACTCAGGGTCAGGGTCATACCGGCCTGGGCTACTTGATCAGAGAGCTCCTCTATGTCTCTTTTCATGTAGTCCAGGGAGGTAAGTCTCAGGTCGTTCACACCAACATGTACAATGACAGAGTCATATTTGTACTTGTTTTGGAGTGACCTGAGTGCTTGTGTTATGTGGTGGATCCTGGCACCCGACAGGCAGCTTACAGTGACCTTCTCTTTGTTCAGTCTGGTGAGTGGAATGTCAGTGTGCCTGACAATAGAGTCACCTATTACTAGTGTATTGGGTGTGTTGTTAAGCCTTAAGGGCTGTGGTTGCGTGGCACACTGACTTTGTGAAGTATGTGATACGTGGTTGTTGTTTGAGGGTGGAGGTTGCTTGGATGTCTGCTTTGGAGGTCTCTGCTGCTTAGGCAGATTTTTATTTAGAGCCTCCGAGTATGTTTTTGTGTATTTATGTGTGTTGTTTGCTGGTGCAGATAGGACTGGTGTATGTGAGACTGGTAGTGTGGTGCAAGTGTTTGCCTTCTCCTCCTGGCTGACTGTTACAGCCTTGGGTTGAGAGAGCTTGGCCTCCAGTTTGGCTGTATAGTTGCATCTCTCACATATATTTGTGTTTGTTGGAATGAGGAAAGGGCTGTCTGTGTACATGAGGCAATTGTAATATTGCCTCAAGATTCCCGGATTCACCAGCTGGACTGGAGAGTACACCTGAAACTGCCCTTTGGACATGCCTGTATGGATAAATGAACTGATTTACTAATTGTCCGGTAGGGACAGATAGGGAGCCTTGTACTACTGTATAGTAAAGGGGATGTGTAGTGTTAGCATTTATTAGTGCTTACTGAGAGCTTAGAGCAAGTGCTGGGCTGTAAAAGGAAGGTTAGAGTGCTTTATTTGAGAGTTTGACTAGTTCCAAGGGAAAAATTGAAGAGCAGACTTCGTGAAGCCTGGAATAGTTTAACCCTAGCTAACTGGCGCTGCGCTGTGCACAAAACCGCGCAAAACTGCGCAAATGCGGGTTTTAAGGCAGGGAGATGAAAGAGATAGGAATTAGCCCAAAATGGCCAATAAACTAGTAGTTGCTGGGCTGAGACCACTCCTCCAGGGACAGATAGGCTGTTCAAAGCTCCCCACTCTCATTGGTGAACAGAGAAACTTCCTCCTATCCAAGTAAGGATATAGGCAACACAGGAACTTATACCACAGCCCTGAATTCAGCAGAACCTGAAAACTGGACTTGACTAGCTTAGAAAAGGTGGGAAACAAGAATATTTTTTTTTTCTTTTTTTTCTTTTTTTTTAGCAGACTATACAGTAAAGTTTCACAAAAACACTTTAAATGCTTAGAACAGGCTAGCACACTTTAGTGTGTAGCCTACAACAGTTAAACAACACAAAAAGCGACTTAAATGACTTTAAAAGTGCAAACAGCAAAAAACAGCATCGGTATGCAGCAAAAATGTTTTTTTTAAGGCACAGAAATGCTAGAAATCGCTTTTTCGGTGAAATTAGCAGTCACAGGAAAAATGCAGAGAAAAAAAATACTTAATCAGTCGATAGTCACTCTTTTGTCGCTCTGCTGCTTGTAGTTCTCTGCAGGACACCACGAGCAGCTTTGCTGATTCTCTTTACTGAAGAATACAGTAGAATTCATCATACTCCAGTGACTCACAGCAAAAAAGATTTCTCTGAGAATCTATCCTCTGCCCTTTTCTATTCACCCTTCATATAAAATCACAGGCCTTTAAATACCCAAATGTAATCAAGGTGCAATACACTAATGAGATTATACTTCCCTGTAAAGATCACTCCATCACTGCTTTTCATACTGTGCTCTAAAAATGATTCTCTAAGATCAGTGGCTAAAACATTCTGCACTCCAGATAAACCCAAATACAAGAGTAAGTCAATCTTCTTCTCTGCTAGTGCATGCCGAACTCCCATTCATCTAAACTCACCATCACTACCTCCAATGGATCTGAAACTGAATACGTCTTTCACATTAAATATCCAAGTGTTAGTTTTGACTATTCTCATATTCTAAACTATTTGGCTGTCTGTATCAAGTCAAAAACTATTTCTTACCTTGCTCTAAAAACAAACCTGTCACTCTGACTGTCTTTCTTGAATGCTTCTGTGGCTCATAGACTAACAGGCATTATCTCAACCAATTACAAAAATCTATTTATAATTTTGCCAGGTTTACTTTCTTAGAACTTTCTAGATTATGCCACTTTCCATATGAAACTTAACCTTCAGTTCCTTCTTGCCCAACACAGCTGTCTGACCTACCCACAGGGGAGAGGGTTGCCATCATGGTTAAGGTCTTAACCTCACAGAGAAAAGGTACAGGGTTTAATTCTGACCTTTGGTTATTGGTTAGGCTTATAACAGTCTGCAAATTGATACCGCAATATCTATCTATGAACCTATATACCTCACTTTCTTTTTACCCTGCCCATAATACAAACATTTATTTGGCCATTGCCTCTACTTTTGACCCTTAATCTCCTTGCCAATAGGCCCACTTTTCAGAGTTTTGAAAGAGACATCATATTGTGACTAGGAAATGATTTTTGATTTTCTTTTCATAGAAAACAATGTTGGAAAAGAGTGAACGTTTTCTCCTTAAAGTTGTAAAGCCTTAATAAAACAGCTATTGTACATGATTGGGTTAAAAGCTACGGGGTGGGAGAATGGCAGAATGGTTACGGTGTTTACCTTGCAAACACAATGTGCAGGGTTTGATTCTCACATGGGGTAATTGGCTAAGCTTAAAATGGCCCACAAGGGCAATTAGCCTAGTACTAACCTATGAACTATCCTAACCAGGCAACAGAGCTAACAGTGAGGCCTTATGCATATAGTTTTAGCATGATGAGTACGACCACAAGATGCTTACATGCTCCTCTTGTTGTGAATATTAAAGAGCATGCACACAGCAGTTATGTTACCCCTCTATCTCCACTACAGTGTGCTCCAGTAGGTAAAACCTCACATCCTTCTCATAATGAAAGAAAGGTGTTCCAATTTCTAAGATGAGTTCATCTCAACATTTAACAGAGTATTAATTGTCTTAGTCCTTTCACAGAGATTCTTTTCTTACTATGCTGTGACCGCTCTGTTTTCTTTAAAATGAATACATTACAATCATATGCATTATTGTTTGGACTGACTTACTTTCTATAATGTTATGTTAACAATGAGCAGCTTTTGCCATTAGGAAAGTGCCAGGGTGATAACACACCTATACAGCCTTTATCTTTGCCACTCTCAAGTTACCATCAGAGTAAGGGAAGGACCAATTACTCCTATATTCTAATTTATGCGGAAGGGCAACAATCAAACTTAAAGTAGCACTGTGATATAATATAGTGGCTCTTAACCTAACCATGTACAATAGCTGTTTTATTAAGGCTTTACAACTTTAAGGAGAAAAAGATGGCACCCAGGAAATCAAAGTACTTTAATGTACTAGGAACACAACTGTTGCTTTTATTTATCACATTCTTAATGAGTGGATTTGGCTACAGTAAATTAGTTTCTGATATTTAATTTTTGTTTTATTATTGCACATGCAGATGTTTCAGCAGTCTGTAACAGGTAATTTGACAACAATGGATTGACAAGACCAACACCTGTGAGCAAAATATGTACACATGAAAAAAGTCCGTCTCTGCAGGTGAAAGTAAATTTAAAAAGGAGGCCAACACTCTCACTAATCCTTCTGGTGATCTTTGACATATCCTTTCTGAGATTTCCTTACTATAGCTATCTTTCTGGATGTAAAAAGACAGTTTTCCAGAAACATTCATTAATGATGTTAAATAAGGAAGACCAAGACAGAAAAGAACATCATTCTGTGTAGAAGCAAGCATGGAAGGCATTCAGTGATTAAAAAACACTATCATGTTGAATACCATACTGTTCTAAGCATAGGAATAAAACCTATTGTAGACATTTTATGGAATGAAAAAACAGTGAGGTTTAAAAAACATTTGGGAACATCTGTTGAAGCTGATAGTAAAAAGGAGGGAAGATGATGAAATATTGCTAAACATCATTCACATAAGTGAATATGAAACCAACCTTATCAAACAAGAGAAATATTCTGGTTAGAGTTGGATGTCACTCCATGGCTACACATAAAAGGCTGTAAAGTACTTCTAAAGTCCGGTGACCACAACCACCATACTGTATATCTACACACTTCCAAATGAACTAAGAGTATAACCAGGCAAACTACTAACTGTTTTCAATAGCCGCTCATAAAACAATGTGATGGTACTGGGAGACAAGATCACATTTGATCTTATTTTGTAAGAGACAGAGCAAAGAAAAGTGCAAAACTGCTTGGTCTGCACTCAACAATATGGAAATGAAAAGATTCATCTTTGAAAGAATTTTTACTGACTGCTGACAAGTGTGTGTGTGTGTGTGTGTGTGTGTGTGTGAGTGTGTGTGTGTGTGTGTGTGTGTGTGTGTGTGTGTGTGTGTGTGTGTGTGCATGAGTATCTGTGTGTGTGTGTGTGTGTGTGTGTGTGTGTGTGTGTGTGTGTGTGTGTGTGTGTGTGTGTGTGTGTGTGTGTGTGTGTGTGTGTATGGATGTGTGTGTGTGGGGGGTGATGGGTGTATGTGGGTGGGTATGGATGAGTATGTGGGTGTGCAGGGAGTGGTGCTGGCTGCATACATTCACAGAAGGAGGGTGATGTCAACTGACCTTATTATATTTCTTTGAAAGTTGTACAGGAGGGAAGAACTCACCAGCCTTCCTGCCTAACCAGGACAACCAGTATCAAAAGTTACCTCCTGTCTCATAAAGGGTTACACTAGATAGGACTAAAGAGAATTTATGAGTGCCCATCCAATTGTCTAGGTAAGTAGTGAATGTGTCAATCATACTACATTGCTTAATATGCAGGGGTGGCATATTCTACGAGTAGGGAATATGCTGGGATAAGAATATATCACAACACTGTGGCCTATAAATTTGTTGATACATATTAATTTTTTTTTATTTGTGTTTGAGAACCATTAGTTCTCTGAGGACATAGTAGAAGCTGAAGTATGGTCTGAAAGACTAAACACAGATCACAACAGAGGAGTCTATATAGGAAGTAAAATACAGACTGAAAAGGCAGCCACGCATTCTAGATAACTAAGGGACTTGAGGCTTGTGACTATTTTGATTATGAACCTTTGAGGCCTCTCCATTTGACTGATATGTTTTAATAAGTACATACTAAAGATGGTATTATATTCAGTAATGGGGAAAAAGATTAGTATAGCGCAAGTAAGATTTCCTTTGTTCTGGATGAAATGCTCTTGGTTATTAGTCAGGCCAGGTATAAGGAATTTATAACTATGGACATGATGATCAAATGATAGGGAGTTATCCACAAGGGTGCCTAGTTCTCTAAAGACAATGTCACATTACTGCCATTTATGTAGCATTGTGAGAAATTATTTATTTTTTCCAAAGTGGACTATGCTATTTTTTGGCATTCAGTCTAAGGCTATCATATTTGCAACAATTGTTTTCACAGTCAAGCCCATCATGAAGTACCTTCATGTCAGAGGGTGTTCTAATAATGACCTCTAGATTGTAGTCATTAAAAAAAATTGCTAACCTGTGATATTAGCTTGAAAACCAGAGAAAGAAATGTGAAGTAGAAGAAGAACCATCACTGAACCTTGAAGAACCTCACTTGTAATCTTTTTACTTAGTGAGCTGACACTTGCTACTCTAATGACATGTTCTGCCTGGGAAACAACTTTGCATTTTACCTTAATACATAAAGACTGATGTGTAGGTTCACCCATTTATCAATAGTGCCAGCATGGGGGTTATTGTTGAATGTCGTGGTAAGGTCCGAGCATCCCTTGTGCATTGCATAATCACCATCAACTGCTTGAGTCGCCCTTTCAAAGAAGTTTTCAAAGTTAATAATGTGTGACCTACCTTTGACAAAGCTGAATCAATATGGCTTCAGGGCTGCAAGACTAAAACGTCTAGATTTGTGAGGTCAGAAATTATACATTTCATGAATTGGCAAACAAGGCAGGACAATCTAATGGCTATAATTAACAGGATATCATGATGGCTGTCCTCTAGTATTCACTGATGGACCCTGTTGCATGACTCACATTAAAGATATTTAACAGAAGTTCTGACAGAATATGCTTAGCAACAATTATTATAGTTTATGGATTATTATAAGGATCCATGGATATAGTGCTATTTTGTTTTAGAGCAGACTTCTAGAACTTGTTCCACAGTGGTTTGTGGAGGGGGATTGAGGAATCGGGATGAAATTATGAAGGTGGATGAAGTGGTGTTTGTGTGATGATGTGAGGTATTGCCAGCTATGACAGGAGAAGTAGGGCAGTGGATGTGTAACATATGTCAGCATACCTAGCTGGAGTTTTGTAAAGAATTATATGTCATATGCAGTGTTGTGCTAGTTACTTATAAAAGTAATAAGTTACTATTACTAGTTACTTTTAAGTGAAAGTAATATATTACTTTTGCTTATTACTTTTCTAAAAAAGTAATATATTTTTACTAGTTACTAACTAAAATAACTAGTTAGTTTGAGTTACTTTTACGCAAGTATAGTTTATCAATTCTCATATTCAGATTTACTCACATAGTACTTGTGTGTGAGGGATACATGCTTACTGCACATGAATACGAGTGTATTAAGGTTGCATACCCAGTGTTACAATAATGATGAACAGCATTTTACAGTTTACAAAGTCCCACAGGCTAGCCTTTATAGTCAGAGTCACAATTTAATACTTTAACCAAAGTATACACAGCCAGCAACACAAGATTCATAACAAGTTACAACCCATCAAATTTTCAACAATGTACGTTAGGCTAATCTGCTAAAACTAATGCGGAGGATGCAAAAATGCTTACAGGAAAATGTCATACAGGTCTAACAAAGTCAACCAAAATATCACAACCAAGCAAGCAACCAAAAAAAATCAAAGAAATACAGTACAGTATGAACAACTCAATTTTCATGTGTTACACTTTATGTTTTCCCTCTGCAGAAACATACCTTATGTTTTTAGAGTTTGAGTTTTAAAAAAGAAGATACAAATAAATTCCCTCTCTCTCCAACCTGAGAATAAGTCAAACCAAACAAGTCAAATAGCTAAATTGGCAACACCTACTTCACATTCAGTCAGTTTACAACAGATTGCACATTCTGTCTCCAACCTCTCTCACACACAGTCTCTTCAGCTTTCATACATGCATTCACTCACTCTTTCTGTCTCTGATCTATCACACAGTCTCTTCAGCTTTCATACATGCATTCACTCACTCTTTCTGCATCCAATCTCTCACACGCACACTCTTCAGCTTTCATATATGCATTCACTCACTCTTTCTTTCTCCGATCTCACACACACACTCTCTTTATATTTTACACTACAATGCATAAACACTAATAGACATCTGCTAAACAAAGCAATACTGTCTCACAATGAAAATAGACTTGGCAGTAAAACTTCTCTGCCCTTGAATCTCACATTCATTGAAACAGCAGTGAAACCCACACCACATACAAAGAAAATGCATCTGGCCAGTGGTGGATAGAGATTACCTTTGGGCTGTTTTCAAATCATTGGCCCCTTGCACACAAAACAAGAAACATGCATATTCTTTTCTTACTGCACCTTCCTGACTTTATTAAATTATATTCCTTGTATAATACAGCACACTTGTTAGACAGAGCGCATTATAAATGTATTGTTTGAACATTTTTCCAGTAGGTTGTACTGTAGGCAATAAAATAAAATGCATGAACTAATAATGACAAAACTGCCCAATTCAGAACATTTCCATCACAAAAGTCTACTTCTACACCCACACTATAAACAGAATGACAGTAGTGTAAGCCATAGGTATTTTGCACAGCTTCTCGCACTTATTTTCAATTTCAGTTTTCTTTGGGGGAGGGCAAAAGGCCAAAAACCAGGGACACATTTTAAACATTGCTTGTATAATTTTGGAAAGTTGCTAAAATAAAATGTTGTGTTACCACCATGCATTTCACTGGCAAGTTTTGAACCCAGGACCCTGTGCACTATAGTCAGAGCAACATACCACTATGCCAAATTAGCAGTTTCCTGAAAAATAGGAAGACTAAAACTTAAATGGCTTTCATCTAGTGAATTCAGTTCTCACTTCTCACCATAGCTCTCAACCTCTTAGCACAAAAAACCTGGACAAAGCCAATAATGGGGGAATACAAATTCAGTTCTCACTTTTCACCCTAGTGCTCAACTCTTAGCACAAAAAACCTGGACAAAGCCAATAATGGGGGAATACAGCCCCAAAATAGGGACAAATTTCAAATACTGATCTTATAAACTTAGAAAATTGCTAGAATAAAATGTTTTGTGTTACTATTTACTATCTGAAGAATATGAACTCTGAAATTGAAATGCCTGTCATTATTTAATGAATTCAATCCTGCAGTAATTTGCCACAAAAATCCTGAAAACCACAGATTTTATGAGGAACAGATCAAATTCATAAGTGGTGATGGCTAGGGATTTTAGGCTCTTTTTACCTTGTACCCAAGGTACAGGGTTTGAGCCTGAGTACCTCTAGCTACCAGGTGTATTAAAATGAGGGCATTCACACACACACACACACACACACACACACACACACACACACACACACACACACACACACACACACACACATATGCTCTCCTATCCTAACAAACATAAACAAATACTCAAAGAAAGAAACTTGCCTCCTGCTACACTACAGTAGCTAAATTTGCCACCAGTCTCCCTCACAGGACCCACCATTGTCATAACTTAAAGCAATTAAACTGGTTTGAATTACACAGCTACCTGACATATTCACAACTAACTACAGCACACAAACCCATTCATCATCCAGAAAAATGCCCTGTACTACAGCACGTATTACTGCCTTATTGTCCAGCAAGAGACCTCCATTCTAGTAACAAATTCTTCTTACAAATAAATCAAATAATGTTGCAGCAGATGAACTCTACTCCCAATATGTTGCTAAACTCTGAAGTAGTATCCCCACACAAATAGAACTCTCTGACAAACCAGATAGTTTTAAACCACTGCTTAAACAGTATCTTAAACAGTCCTGATCCTGCACATCTCATCACCAGGTTGACTTTGTGCTCACCATACAATACGATTTCCAGATAGTTAAGGTCTTTTAAATATTTTATGTTGAACTTAAGGCTGTCTTATGCTACCTGAGATAACAATCACATATGGAGAGTTTGAAAATGAGTTAATGCAGTGCTTCTATGCATAATTTAAAGTAAGATCTGATAGTTACTATTCAGAAAATCTGGTAGCATCTTGCTTTCAGGCTAAACTCAGTTTTCCCTTTGACAAAGTTGTACTAAGCTGACATATTCTGTAATAAAGGTTTACAAGAAAGTGCACTAAGTTGTAATTACATGGAAAAATGCTAATGGTTGCATCTCTCTCTCTCTCTCTCTCTCTCTCTCTCTCCCCCTCTACAGATATCACACACACACACACACACACACACACACACACACACACACACACACACACACACACACACACACTTTTATGATAATTATTGAGAAATGGTCAAATTAAGAGATATTATTATTATTGAGGGAGGACCGTGATCTATTACTCTTCCTAGGGCACCAGCTGTTGGTATCCTTACAAATGGGCTATTGGGACTGTCCTGGGCAGCAAACAGCAGGTTAACAAACAAATAAAGCTATAGATACTGTAAATGTTACTGCATGCACTGTAAAACTGAAATTATTTATGCTACAGCATCATTAATGTCCATCTACTACCAGAATAAAACTTCAGTCAGTGTGCAATAACAAAGATAATGACTTAGTTCCAGGTTTTAATGACAGCCATTTGGCAACAGGTACAGAAGTAAGTGAGTAATGAGCTGGCAAAGGTGAAGCATAGCATAACTGTGATTGTACTGTCTATTCTGGTCATCACAGAAGATGCTGCCTAGTAACAGCACATTAGTGTAGATACACACCTCATTCACAAGGTCAGCATAAGCACTGTATTAAAATAGTTAAATAACATTTTGTAGCTGCTATAGTATGGACACATATAGTAAGCATGTTGTCTTTATTGTCAAGCACAATATGTCAAACATAGCAGGGTGGTGCTGTAATATATCACAAATGTCAAATCTGAAGATTTTGTAACACTAATTAATATCACCAATTAAAAACAGTCATAATGCAGAAAAGTTTGTTGTATACAGAACAAACTTTTAGCTAAGTTCTAGTTTAGGTGTGCAAATAAAATAAATACCTAGAAATATATTAAGGAAGAAGTAGTGCATTAGGAAATGCATCTCAGTAAAAAGGTAGAATTAAGCAGTGGCAAATGAGTGCTACCTTAAAAATAGGTACCGTTTGTAAATGTCTTTGAACGTGGTTGCAGGCACCCAAGGAGATAAAATGACTGACTCTTTAGTGTATATCTCATATCAACAAAAAATAATCACTGAGGTAAGACCTCACTGCCTGTGCTCAGTTCTCACATGACTAGAGGCTTTCATAGTAAATGATATTGTGTGCTTCTATTGGAGGACAAACACAACTGACCTTCCAGTTCACAGCACTCTAGTGAAGGGAGTGTTTTGGATGAATCTTAACAAGAAATAGCTTGGTTAAGCAGGGACAGACAGACAGACACACACACACACACACACACACACACACACACACACACACACACACACACACACACACACCCTTCCTCAAACATAATTAATAAAAAATACAAAGGTTTCCTTACTGCAAGTCCATTCCCCCTCGCATTTCATTCAGTTAAATCCATTTGGAGTGCCGTTTCCACTCACAGAGCATTTGAGCAGCTGGAAATGCGTGCATGATGTGAGATCCTTGAGCTCAATTGTGACAGGCTGGTAGCCCTGATAGAGCTGATTTCATCATGCACATGGTGACATCAGCACACAAAGCAAGAAAAATAAAAAGCAAAGAGACAAAAAAATTGGAAATGAAGGGGTGCCACTCGGGAATCATGGCACCCCCTTCATTTGGACCCAAAAAATGAGTAACGCAAAAAGTAATGCACATTTGCATTACTAGTTACTAAAAAAGTAACATTACTATTACTGCGTTACTATATTAAATAGTAACGCCTAGTATTACTAGTTAGTAAAAAATGTAATATATTACAGTAACACATTACTTTTGTAACACACTACTCCGATCACTGGCCATATGTATATCAAACTGGTTTGTACAGGTGTTTGTGTTGAAAATGTATTTGTAAATCTACTTGTGTTAAAATGTACCAACAGTGGGTCCTGCTGGACAGAAAAGAAATATACCGGTATGTCAGACTGTTGAAATTAATATATTGTAGCAGAGGATAGTGGAAGAGATGAAGCTAATCCCAGTCCAGCTAACTTTGAAAAATAGTCTGAAATTAAATTACCTGGTTTAGGCCATAAAGATTGTATCTTACAGTTCTGATTGCAGCCAGACACAAAATGTCTGTGAAAACCAGGACTAGGAGTCCTACTGTATTGTCCTTAGGGATGAACTAATTGCCACCCTGGAAGGGTGGAAGTTCTGAAATGGTTTTATAGGTTCCAGATGCTATAACACACTTTAGCAAAGCTCTGTGTGTATGGTAACACCTATGTGCTATATTCTGGTTCAGTTTCTAGTAAAGATGGGTTAGTGCAGGAACCAGGTGTATGTTATGTCATTCTGTAATCCAGCACTAAAATTATGTTTTAATAGTAGATGAGACAGAAGTCTTGGAGTAGTCTGTTTTTGAAACCTGACAAAGGAGGAAGACTGTTCACCCATTTCATCTTGCCTTGCTCTAGTAAATGAACTAGGGAACAGTAATTCTTTAGGTCAGGAAAATATAGTGAGATTAGTTAAGTATTGTTTTTCCTGTATCTGTGTGAATCTTTCCATCTGTGTTATTTTTTAATATTTCCTGTGATTGAAGCTCTGATGTTTATTGTAAATATATATTTAGTATTTTCACGTTCTTTCATTATTTATTATTAAATATATTTAAACTTTTCATTGTGGCTGGTCTTTTAGAGAAAATGTTAACCTTTGAGAGTACTTATATTTATTTGGTGACACTCTGGCCTGCTCCTGAAAGCATTGCTGCATTGGTCAAACACTACCAATTGTATTAGTATTAATTTTACTCAGTATAATTGGGTATCCTTGTAAGACCCTTAGAGTAGCTGGCTATGAAGTGCTCTGGTGGCAGTACCTACCTTATAGTCTGGGCAGAGGGTCATAGCTACACAGCCTTTCCCAGGTGTGTGCGTGTGTGTGTGTGTGTGTGTGTGTGTGTGTGTGTGTGTGTGTGTGTGTGTGTGTGTGTGTGTGTGTGTGTGTGTGTGAAAATGAAATCTCAAAGAGTGTGTGTGTGTTTCAGCTACTTGGAGCAGGGATACAGAGCACTGGTTTCACAGAGAGGGTGGTAGGGTGGAGTACTTGGCTTGGAATACTCGGCTGAGGACTCAACTCTACAGCTGTGTCAGTGGGGAGTCTTATTTGGGGGTTTGGAGAAAGAGAGCGAGCGAGAGAGAGAGAGAGAGAGAGAGAGAGAGAGGGAAACCCATCCTAGGACTGAGTGTGCTCCCTCTGTGCTCTTAAGGGAAAGTGTGCTTGGTGCAGAGAACTGTAACTGGAAACACTGTGTGTACCTATTTTTGTTCTAAGTGAATGCCCCTCTCCAGTGATAGTGGTGAAGATTAAGGCTCTGTGATTAATGGCCCAGAGCATAGATGTCACAGTTTGCACAAAAGTTTGTGGCTAGCGTTTCAGCTACTTCTTTGGAATCAGAATGGCATCTTTATGAATCAGTTCTGAATAATGATGAGTGCTGTTTCTTAAGTTTCTAACATAATTGAATAAGGATTTAAAATTGCTTTTTGGTGTCAGTGGACAAGTCATGCTCATAAGCAGCTTTGTGCTTCCTGAATGCTACTTGAAGTTCCTTGTTTACATGTTTCAGTGCCTTCACTAGATGGGAAGCATGGGACTATGTGTATGATCTTTGTACTTTTTTTCTACTTATTGAAGAGTTTATTTATATAAGTGTCCCAACAAAAAGATCTATGTCTATATTTTCCAAGTATTTGGTGGGTGTAGGTATTGCTGTCTCTATGAGTTTGTGTAAAATTTGTTTTTCATGTGACTATATCTGATGTACACAAATACACCATATTAGGTAATGTATGTTCATTGACATGTACTGTGAAGGGAGTGGCATGCAATCTGACATTTAAACAAAGAAGCTCCTTGGCTCTCTGATGACCTCTCCTGTAAGTCTTGTTCTTCTAGTTCACCTGACACATAACCTAATGGCAGCATAGAATGTGTTTTTTCAACATTAGCAGAAGATTGCAGGAAACAGGTGGCATCTTCAGCAGTGAACAATAACGTTGTTGTAAAGAGTCCAGCTTATTTTAGTTAACCTCATTTCTTCACCTAACTTAGTAACATTGCGCTGAAGAATTTTGGATGTATATACAAAAATTTAATTCAGGAAATGCTTCTAGGACTATCTGAACAAAGACAGAACACATGAGTGTAAAATAATATTACAAAATCCAAATGATTAGACTAAAACAAAATACAAGGAGCTGTTCATGACAGAATGCAAACTGAGTACCTTAAGTTTTTTTTTTGTGAATAAGCATCTTTTGAGACAAACATGAAAGAATGTAACAGCATTTTAAAAATGTACTTTAATACTTTTTTCCTCCCTTGCAGTCGACCATCAACAGATCCCGTACTCCCGTCCCTCATTGAGTCTGCCTACCCCTCCTAAATTCCCCAGAATTGAGTCTAGCAGGGTTGGGGCCAACAAGGACCTCAGTGCATTTCATGACTGAGCATCACATTGCTGCCTTGGAGGGTTTTCCTTATGTGACCTATCCCCAGTTCCTCCTCTCCTGTGATAGCTGATTTTGTCTGAGGGGATGGACATCCAATTTGGGTATGCAGGTGTATCACCCCACATCTCCAGCAGCAGATCAGCCAATCTCTACCTCCTTTCTCTTCTTTGGACCACACCCCTTACTATATTCCAGCTGCCACTGGGATCATATATGGGTAATGCTCCTGCAACTACCCCCCCCCCCCAGATGGTGCATGCCAATCCCTCTCTTCCAGTGCTTGAAACACCAGAACCACTGATTGAATCTGGGTCATCTGGGCCATCATCAGGCCTTTATCCCTGTGTGCAACGGCACTGATGTTTTAGAAATGGATCATTTATTCATGTACCTTGAATCGTCATTGCTATTAAAATTGATGCCAAAAGCTTATCTTAACCTATAGTGATATAACTGAAAGTCATCACAGTGGCAGCACGGTACCGTTTGGTAGATCTCTGCCTTACAGTTCTTGTTTGGGCACAACATGCACATTTGTCCTGTGTCTGCTTTCTCTTTGTACTGTGGTTTCCTCCCACTTCCCCAAAAACATGCTAATTGATTAGTCACATTAAGCTGTCTCTTGGTCTCTCTCTCGGTGTCTCTGTGGGTGCAAATGGTTTGGTGGTGGGTTGTTTAGTCAATATGGGATTGTATTTTCTTAATGGCTAGCCCCCTTACATAAACACTTGTTTTCTACTGTTTAAATGTATTTTTCATATAAGGTGGTGTTGATTATATTTTAAAAAGATTTCATAAACATGCTCACTTATTACTTTGAGCTGAGCAGTTTCTAGATTAAATTTGTTCTAGTATCACAGGAATAGAATCTGGGAGACTTTGACTCCATTGAGGCAGAATGAGAATGTTTGCTTCCATTCTTACCATAATAATTATTTTGAATAATTTTGATATAGTTAGCAAGATCAGACAAGAGACATTCTTGTGGGGAAGGTGCTTCTGAGATATCCCATCAGTCCTTTACAATTTGATTCACATAAGCCCTGCAGCAGTAAACTTTGTTTGATAGTTTAGCTCAGTGTGTTAAGGTTAAAAGCTGTTCATAAGTTTTTGCTTGTAGTGATTGGTCTAATTCCTTTGGTTACTTAACCACATAGTGTTGCCCTTGAAAAAGAGCACTTGTGGCAAGTAAGTTTACCTTGTTAATAAAGAAACATAGTTTAGACACAACTATTTTATGAGTAGCTTAAATTCCCTGCACCCCATATGTGAAGAAAAGAGGAAAACAAGTTTTGGCATACATTAGCTTAGTTTTCTTTCTCCATTGTGTAGTGAATTTGGAATAAGAAAACATTGTTTTCAAACACCATCCTCAAAACTGTCTAATATGAGCATTTGTGTTATAGATAAATGCCCATATTCCCAAATACATATGCAGGCCTTCCATGTTTGGAGCTCGGTAATTTTCATTGCTGTTTTGCTCTTTTTATTATTTCTGTTTATTCAATGCTTATAACAACACAGAGTTATTAACAGCAGCACTTTTCATCAGCTGCTTTGCAATAGGAGATATACTTTTTACCAGGATCTTTCAGCAATTTATGGTTTACATAAGCAGTAAGGTATGCCATACTGTGAACTGTTGTCAGCTTGCCAACATCTTGTTGTTCTACTATAAGACACACAAAAATAACTTAACCAATTGAAAAGTGTATTAAGCTATAACAGTCAGAGCCCTTTACTGTTGTAATATGATAATGTAGCCTATCTGACTATCTCAGCATTTAATTAGTTATTTTGCAACTTCAGTTTCATAAGGATTTGCTTTGCTCATTACTTATGATGCTCATTTGAAATGTTTTTATTGATGGTGTTAAAGGATTTCACAATCCAGTTTGTAATTATCATCACTCCAGCTCTGTCAGTATACCATTGTCCAACTATGCGGCTTATACACTTAAATATGTAAGTGTATAAATCAGGGATCTTCTCATGCAGTAATATACTACAAAATGAACTGTTAACAACCAGAAGTATAGGAGATTAATGAGGAACTGATGAAGGAAATCTAATTTGCAAAGGCAAAGGTGACTTTTCGGAGGAAAATGAAAGCAACATTCAGTAGCTAACTTACTTCAGCAGAAAATGGAACAACACACAATCTTTGAGAAGGAATAATATATTAATTATCACTGTGCATTGTTTTATTAACTACAGAAAACAATAAATGTACTGCTGCAGGAACTACAGAGAAGAAACACATTAATTTGCAAAATGCTGGACAAAATAACCAACACTGATGTTTGGCCAGTGTGTTCTCCAAAGGGGACCATGGAGGAATTTGAAAAAAGCTATACCATTTGATTTGGTAGGAAATATTATACTGATATCAATTAATGCATCATGACTATCAAGGTATACAATGACAATGGCATTAACTGATAGCTTAGTTTTTCAATGACTATCATTCTAAAGCACATACAATGATGTGTACATCTGAAGACACGGAGGAGGAGGATGATAACTATTGCAAAGTTTTTTGATGGTATGGTTTGCTGTTGTTCACTACCTTTCTACTTCTGTTCATGTAATTTCATAGTAAACCATGTTATGATAATCCATATGAAGGATCTATTCCTTCTTATTCTGATTTTAGAGCTTATGTAATCAATAAGCCTTTGTTATACATTATGGCCATTAACATTATTCAGTGTGTGTTTTTCCACTCACAGAAGCCACATAATTTTTGTGATAATATATTGTTACTGATGTTTATTTATGTGTCCAATGTAAATTACTTGCAATGGTACTGAAAGGAGAATGCATACATTATAACAGTATTTGATGCTTCTATAGCAGAGTAATACATCATTTCTGGAACAGTGATGCCTAACTTTATTACTATTACAAAATATTTTATGTACTAAGACACAACTTACTAAGACAAGGAGTCAGAACATTTTGAGTGCTTTTCACATCTGTAAAAATGCATAGCAGAACTACTGGTGCACATGTACGTTACCTCTATTTCCCTTTTGGTCCTGGCACCTTCTATAAAAAGGGAAATTCCATTTCCTTGTTCCTGGTAAGCAAGTGGTAGAGCTGATTTGCTCCACTATCTGTTGTAAATTCATTAACTAAGATCCCAAGATCCACCAAAGTATTTGCAGTTCCCCATTTGTTTTGCTCCTAACTGATGTAGAGGTCAGACTTTTCTCAAAATTGTGTTAGACCACAGCTCTCCAGACTCCAGTACATCCTGTTAGCACCCTACTAAACCCTTATGATAATTCTTCAAACATACCAAACTACTGCACCACATGTGCTAGTCACTGTACCTGACACAGCGCTTTTCTCAGAATTAAGTGGGCCCATTATGCAGTACTGAACTTAAAACCCACAGAGACACAGCTCCCTTACATCCTCATTTTTACATCATTTCACTTTGTTCATTCCATGTTACCCTTGTTGCATTTATACCTGCTTGTTCTAGATTATGTTCCAAAGGGTCCCTATCTCATATTTCATAGAATGCTGCTTAATGAAAACAGTGCAGCCGCATTAACCCTACAAGTCCATAATTTACAGTAACATCAAGCAATCCATGCTACTAATGCCATTTGCTTCCCAACCTTTTTTGTCGCTTATCAGACTTCTACTTCCAATGTGATCTGCTTTTTGTACATTCAGACCACCGTGTACTTGGGGTCTGCCACTGATATACGTGGTGCAAAATATTGTCATTTTTACATTATTGATAAAACAGTACTTATTCTGTAATGAATAATAATTGTTTTAGCAATTTCAGCAGAGAAAAGGATAAGATGTCAATGGAGAAGCACGTTAAGCTTTTAATAAATAAGTTGAAGTCTGCAACAGATGTTAACTTGAGATTTTATAGGGGTTCTCTTTTAGTTAATGGCAAATACTTAAGAAAGAACTCTGTTGTTGATGGTTTGTTATAAATGTTTATAATAAGGTTGCTATTCTAGATTGTATGCTATTCTTCTTGATCTGTAGTTTTATTATTTAGACAATGTAATTTCAGTTGATGTAATGTTGGGTACGAGTACTTATGTCTGTTTTGCCATGATCTTTCTCCATGTGGCAGAGGCTGTGGCTGAAAAGGGTCCTTGGAGCTGTTCACTTATCTGGTTTACAAAAGATAAATAAATAAAAAAAAAATAACGGGCTGGATTAATGAACAGCTAATTTCTGTGCTGCTATTGTGTGTGCACTGTGGTACGACACTCACATGATAGTGTGCTGTTTTGTATTCATTTTACAGTTCTACACATCATGTACAACCGCGAAACAAAAGTAAACAGCACAGTATGCTAATGAAAGTATAAGCAGCTGAATTACATGCTAATTAACCAATCCAAAATAGCAGAACCATTAAAGTGACTGTGTGCAGATGGTGTAGCTCTTTGCCATGAACTCCAAAATAGCCACCATCACACTTTAGAAAAAAACAAACAATGTTAGGGGATGCTGCTGCTCTTTTGCATGTGTGTGTGCAACAGGTTCACATCTATGCTGCTGATGCTGATAGACCTCATCCAAGGAGAAAAAGGGTGTTCAGACCCCGTTTAACATATCATGGACTGCATGACAGTGAACTAATACAATGATACAGGATAGACAGGGAAACACTACAGAAACTCTGCAAACTCTGCCCCCCCCCCCCCGCCAAACCCAGGGGAAAGCGAGGAGAACCTGTACCAATCGAAACTTAGGTATGTGTAGCATTAATGATATTAGCTACTGGTACATTCCAGAGACCCACAGGGGGGTATACCAGGGGTGTCATAGGCCTCAGCCATCAGAATATTGCACCAATTTCTTAATGCTATGCTAGAACATGCAAGGGAGTACATCTATTTTCCATGTACAGCAGAGGACAGAGCAAGAACAATGTAGGAATTTTATGCTGTGACCCATTTTCCTGAAGTTATGGGGGCCATAGACTGCACTCATATAGAAATAAAAGCTCCATCTGGTGATTAGGGAAGGACATGGATCAACAGGAAGGGGTTCTACTCAATCAACTGTCAAGTTGTCTGTAATGCCCCAAAGATCATTGTCAATGTCTCTGCAGGCAACCCTGGCAGTTACTGTGACTCATGCATATGGCACACCTCACAGCTTTACATATGGTTTACTAGGGGTGATGTTCCACAAAGCCATCTATTGGCTGATGCAGGTTATTCACTGGAACCATGTCTCATGACACCATCAGAAATGCACACATACCCACAGAAGAAGGCTACAATGAGGCCCATGCTCAGACTAGAAACATCATAGAGTGTGTGATTGGAATGCTGATGTTATGGTTCTGATTTCTTGACACATCAAGGGGTGCTCTGCAGTATGACCCAGGCACCTGCACAGAATTTCTCACAGTCTGTGCCACGTCGCACAATATCATCTTGAGGAAACAGCAGCAATAGGAACAGCAAGGTCCAGGACCACACAGTTCTGGACCACAGGCAGGGCCAGAACCTCTAGATGAGGATTCTGAGGGAGAACCTCCAGCTGTAGAGGTACTTGGCAGACGTAGGCATGTGCAATATGCCCTTGCCCTGGCTAAGAGGCAAAGGATAGTGCACACACATACACACAAACACACACGCACACACGCACGTACACATGCACGTGCATGCATACACATGTGCACGCTCACGAGCACACACACACACACACACACACACACACACACACACACACACACACACACACACACACACATGCCACTTAAAACTCAAAGGTTAGTGCACACACTCAGCAAATAAGAGGCAAATGATAGCACACATATTCACCAGCAAAGGAATGCGCATAGCAACTTAAGCATGTACAAATATTAAAAGTGTTGCAATCTGATGCCCACAAACTTTATTTAACAATGTTATGTCTGTGTACGGATAGCATCAGAGAGAGACAGCCCTAAAGCACATGACTTGAAACTGCAGTAATGTCAAGGTAAGTGCAGAACCTGTATTCTACAAACAAATGTGTAAGAAGATAAACTGCCTGCTTACTGTCAGTTATAAATGTACTTAATCAGAACCTGTGTGAGTGTCTACCAAAGGCATTATTGGCTTATAGGAATGATATCTGCAATATACAAGTATTCATTATACACAATAACTGACATCAAACCAGTCACTTACCCACCATACACAAAACAGTCAACAGCACAATTATATCGACCATTTCACAAGTAGAGTGATAACCAGGAATGTAATATTACTGGTTTGAATGTGTGGCCTTCTGAAATTAGTATTTACAGAAACATCCACAATCCTGTTATGTATTAAATATGCATATGATCAACATACTGAGAAAGACATTCTTAGTTATTAACTCTGTGCATCAGACATATATGCAACCCTAAGGCAAACCCAAATGAACAAAGGGTATGGCACAGTCATCATAATTTGTACAGGGTAAGAGGGATGGGCAGTAGGTCAAAGCTGATACCAAAGTAATGACAGTGTATGTGAGTAAGAAGCACAGAACATTCAATAAAGTAGGAAATATCTCAGGACCACTAACAGGAGATATATCCCAATCAGGACTGAGGTTTTCTTAGCTTGCATGTGTGTGGGTAAGAATGGGCAGTTTTTGTGAAATGTGTATGTGTCTGCATGACTACAGTTAAGCTATGTGCTAGCACTACATCCTGCCATGTCTAACAGGTGTGAGCTATGCATGGTAGAGTTGTCAGTTCAGTGTCATTGGTCCTGACTATGCAAACTGCCTCTGTCAGGAGTTGCACTGCGACTTTTATGTCCCCGGTTTGAAGTGGGGGTGCTACCTGAACGTAAGTGATGTCTGCTGGGAGTGGGATCTGGCATGACCATGTTGGCTAACACCAAAGGATGTTGCCATTATATAGACACTTGGATGCCAGGCCTCCCCCAGTAGATTTTCCATCACAGACACTGTCTGATCCAGTGTGTCACTCATCCTATCCAATGAGTCACCCACATGAGTAAGGCAGTCACACATGTCAAAATGTGCCACATTTAGGACTTACACAATCTCTTCATAGGCCCTTGTAGAATGTGTCTGTGCTTTCATGATGGCCCTACGCATACATCTGGTGGCACCAAGATGAGGGTCGATAATAGACCTCCTCCGAGTATCTCTAGCAACCCTCCTGGTGCCATGTCCTCACAATGGCTATGGGCAGACTCAACCAGCTCTGCAACTGGAGTAACCACACTACCCTGATCAACCATGTCACCCTCAACCTGTCCTATATCTGAGGCCTGAGTGGATAGGGTATGAGTAGGCATACTGACTGTGCCCAAAATAAGACCAGTGGATGTGTCAGCCACAATCTCACTGTCATTCTGAACCTCTGTACCCCCTGCCTCTGCCTGTATATCACCATCATCATCAGAGGCTAACAATACATCAGTTGGTACAAGTTCTACACTGTCACTGTCAGCATCACCTGTGATACTAATCAATAAACACAACCAGGAGAGAAATAATGAGTGGAAATGATCCAAATTTGATTATGCACACTCATGTCAAACAATTTCAGATGTTAAAGGAATACAGTACTTTTTATTTTCTCCTCAAACTTACATCTAAATAATGGTTATTACTAATCAAATAAAGTTTGGGCTTACCATCTGCAAGATGATCTTTTTTAATTTCTCCAAGTATTTTGGGTTTCTATTACCATGATGGGAATGGACCCCATTCCTAAGTCAAAGTACATGTAAAGTTCATGAAATTAGTATTGTTTCAATCTTTGATGTCAGCCAGAAGTGCTCTTCACAGCACCCATAATGTGCCCAGTAATGACTCCTTCTGCAATTCATATGGAGTTACATGTATTGGTAACATATCTAAATACTATTGTAGATTTTTTATAAGATCCATTGCACCTACTACTACTGGAACTGTCTGGGTATCTTTCTTCCACATTACTCTCGTTTCTGCCTGCAAATCCTGATATTTTATGACTTTGTGTCTCTCTGTACACAAGACACTTCAGTCACTGGGTGTAGCGATTTCAATGATTAATCCTACTTTTGTCTTCTTTCCATGGACCACTATATCTGGTTTTCACACATATATCTTTTGAACTGTTAACGGATGATCCCATATGATCTAGACTTCATCATTTTATATTATGCTTTGTGGCTCATTTTTCCAGTGTTTTTCAGCTGCTTCAGTACTATAATGTTTACACAATCATCAGGGCAACAGTCTTGCCACATTATTATGCCTTTCAGTATACAGTCCTTTTGACATTAGTATGTCTCAACCATCAATGAGGCATGCGACTGTTTCCAGTGTTATTTTACAAAGCCTACATTTGTCTATTTCTCCCACATGTTCAATGGACTTTGTAAACCAACATGTGCATAGCCCACTATCTTGGGCCATCAATATTAACCTTTCATCTTTTGGTCTGAATTTGCCTCTCCTTAACCATTCCTGCATTTGATCCTGAACAACATGAGGTTCTTCCAGAAGTTTTCTATACTTGCAACTATATTTATGCATTTTACACATTTCTTGCCTTCTCATCTGATCCTTTACCTTATATTCTTTCTTTTGGTTTTGGCACATTCAGTTGACACCTGATTTTTATCTACTTCTGTTTGATTTTCATTTCTGCTTAACATCGATATGCTTCTGCTAAACAAAGCAGGGAAGTCATCTTAGATTTATTCTCCTCATGTTTCAAAACTTTCACTACATTTGGGCCCTGTTAGGTCAGCAGATATGTATGCATTCCATGACTGCAAATCTATACGTGTAATCAATTTCAAGGAGGCCCATACCTCCTTTGGAATGGGGAATATATAATCTTGGTATACACTGATTTTTATAAATCATTTAGTGAATATGAAGCATCCTTCTTGTTTTCCTATCTAATCTAGCCAACATGTTTTGGGGCCAGTCAATCACTCCAAAGCTGTAAGTTAGGACAGGAAGAGCAAATTGGTTTATAGCTTGAATTTTGTTCCTAGATGTCAACGCTGTTTTCAGGATTAATTTAAGTCTTGTAAAATATTCATTACTAAGTTTCATTCACATTTGTTCATGTTTTATTGTTGCTCCTTCATCAGTTCCCAAATATTTATACACTCCCTCTTGCTCAAGTTCTTTTATATCACATTCTTTTCCCAAACTGATGTTTTCTTGATGCTGCAGTTTTCCTGGTTTAAAGGTTGCTTTTGAATACTTATCAAGGCCAAATGAAATTCTTATATCATCTGAGAAAGTTTTGACTACTTGCAGTTGTGCTTTCAGTTCCTCATCTGATGAGCTATACAGTTTTAAATTATCAATAAAGAGAAGATGAGAAGTCTTTATACTTTGTTGTTTTCTAGGAAACAAATTATAGCCGTGGCCTAATCTGTTAAGTAGACAGCTTAATTGGTTAAGAGCAAGACAGAATAGCAGAGGAGACGGGGGTCACCTTGGAATATCCCCCTTTGGATTTTTATCCCTGGAATAATTTGTCCTTTTTCATGGCTTAATTGTAAAGTGGTCTGCCACCGTTTCATGGTCACTGTAATGTGATTCTTCAATGTAGGATGTACCTTATACATTTTAAGTACTCTTTTATCCATGAATGTGGGATACTATCAAATGTTTTTTGTAGTCAATCCATGCCATACTTAGATTCTTCCTCTTGTTACAGTTCTCCATTATGCCTTTATTTAACAACAGATGATCCTTTGTTCCATATGACTTTCTTTTATTACCCTTTTGTTCTATTGCCATGATTGAGTTTTCTACTAAATGACTATAAACTCTGTTGGCGTCATTTCAGGTGTATAGTTTATAAGTAGTTGGAAGGCAAGTTATTGGTCTATAATTTTTAGGATAGCTTGCAGGTTCACTCTTAAGTAGGAGCATTGTTTTCCTGTTGTTAGCCAGGTTGGTGTCTGTTCAGGATGTGCATATAAATAGTTCTTACTCATGGCTAAATCTTTCTGCAGAGATGTTAGTACTTTTCACTGGAAGTTAGGTACTGTATCTGGGCCTGATGTTTTCCAATTAGAGGCTTTTCTTAGCTTTGTTTCAATCTCTCTGGCTGTTACTTTATCCCATTTCATATCCTGTACCTTTGAACTTCTTATATTTTCTTTTACTGCTTCTGTCCATTTAGCATCTTTGCTATGTTCCACAGGATCTTCATAAATACTTCTCCAAAATGTATCTATTTCTTCTTTTTTGGGCGGTCTTTCAATTTCCCAATTTTCTATAAAACTTTTTGGGGTCATCAATAAATTGCTTATTTTATACTTTTCCTTTATATTTATTTGTGTATCTTCTAAGTTTTTCTGCCTGTGCTGATGTTTTTAGTTTATTATTTGTGATAGTGCATGATAGATCCTGATCCATTATATTATTACGCATTGCTTTTATCACATCTATCTTTCTGAGTATTTTTGTTGATCTATTACCTCTTCTATGTTCTTCTAACAGTGACACTTCTTGTCTTAACTGCTTTATAGTTTTCTCTGTTCAATACTTCCATGATGGTATTCGATTTCTTCCCTTCCTTTCCCTTACTACCCCGGTGTTCTTGTGGTAGAATTTTATCTATTGTTAATTTAGCTGCATAGTAATTTATTTATTTACATTTGTTGACCGTGAGTGTCCGACTGGATGCAGGTCCATTTTCAGCGGAGGCCCTGGGAGAAAAGCTCCACAGTTAAAATATACAGACAGTAGTTACATTAGATTTACATAGCAATTAACAATTTGATCAACATAGCAATTAAAAATTACAAACATAGTTACAGATGAAGAACATAGTACATCAGTAGACAACTAGAATTTTTATCATCTGCGGAGTACATAACAGACATTAACAATTGTTACAATAAGAAGTTCTTGCTGTATAATAAGTAGTTAGGCTTATGAGCATCCGAGCTTGCTATAATCCAGGTAGTTAGTGAGGTGGAAAGAAAGGTAGTGGGTAGATGGGGTGTGTGATATTAGAGGGGGAGTTACAAGGGCATAGCCAGCATGTTTTTAGGTGCGCTTTTAGTAAAGTTTTGAAGTGGGTGCATGATGGTACAAAGGTAATTGTGTGTGGGAGGGAGTTCCATAATTCGGCTATGGTGCAACAGAATAGTGCTTCTCCAGCAGAGTTATTGGCTTTAGTGACCTGTAAGTGATTTTTTTTTTTGCTGGATCTTAGTGGTCTGGTGGTGTGATATGGTTGGAGTAGATTTTGGAGGGATAGGACTTTTAGTGGATGGTTTACTAGCTTGTGGGAGAGTGTGAGTTGATACCATTGAAGGAGTTGAGGGAGTGCAAGCCAGCCCAGTTCAGCAAGTGAGAGACAGTGGTGACTACGGTAGGATGCCCCTGTGGTGAATTTGCGATTTTGTTGTAGCAGGTCTCGAGCTTGTTTAGATCCCATTGTCTTAGGTTGGTATATATTGGAGAGGCATAAAGTAGGGTGGAGATAAGGTGGGAATTTGCTACTGAAATCTTTGCTGCTTTGGTGAGAAGTTGCTTATTTCTGTATAATGCTCCTAGTTTTTTCTGGACTTTTTTTATGGTCATGGATACGTGAATGTCAAATTTTAGTTTATTGCCTATTTCCACTCCTAGCAATTTAGTGTGTTCTGTTGGGTGTATAGTGGTGTTGTATTTTGCTGTGATGTTAAAGTGAGAGTTGTTTTGAGTATGTTTGGTGGGTTGGAAGACGAGTAGTTTAGTTTTGTTTGGGATGAGTATTAACTGGGCATCAGATAATCAAGTTTCAACAGAGGAAAAGGCTTCCTGTGTGACTTTTTGCAGTTTGGGTGGGGACTGGGCTGAACAGATGATGGTTGAGTCATCTGTGTATTGTATGAGTGTGCCATGTTTGGTGGCAGAGGCTAGATTACTGGTGAAAATAGAGAAGAGTAGGGGTCCAAGGATGGATCCTTGGGAAACCCCTATAGAGACAGGTAGTTGGGGAGATATGTCATTCGGCCATACAACGGATTGTTGGCGGTCAGACAGGCAACTCTGAAACCAGTTGGTGACTGATTGAGAGAAGGATAGATTACTGAGGACAGAGATGAGTTGTTTGTGTGGGACCATGTCGAATGATTTAGATAGGTCTAGGAAAGTAGCAGAGGAGAGATAGCCATTGTTTTTATGCTGAAGGTTAGTGTTAGTAAAGGAGAGTAAGACAGTGGTGGTGCTATGGTTTGACTGAGGACAGAGATGAGTTGTTTGTGTGGGACCATGTCGAATGATTTAGATAGGTCTAGGAAAGTAGCAGAGGAGAGATAGTCATTGTTTTTATGCTGAAGGGTAGTGTTAGTAAAGGAGAGTAAGACAGTGGTGGTGCTATGTTTTGGTTGGAAACCATGCTGAGTGTTGGAAAGGAGGCTGTTAGTAAGGAGGTAGTCTGAGACCTGAGAGTGAATGCATCTCTCTAGTATTTTGGAGAGTGGAGAGAGAATAGCTATGGGGCGGTAATTGGTTAGTTCTGTGGAGGGGCTGCCTTTGTGAAGGGGAATTATATATGATACTTTCCATAGTGTGGGAATGTAACTCATTGACAGAGATCGATTAATCAAGATGGATACTGGGTAGGCTAGAGCATCAGCTGCGATTTGTAGGTATTCACTTGGGAGGTTGTCTGCTGCTAATTTGGTGGGCTTAAGTTTAGTTAAGAGTTTTTTTTTATGTTGGAGGTAGGAACAGGAGAAAAAGAGAAGACAGTGGGGAGATTACTAGTTGAAGGTGTGGGTTGGTAGGGAGGGGGGGTTGTGTTGTCTAGCTAGTGATATTATGGTTTGTGTGAAGTGTGTGTTGAATGAGGTAGCAATATTTTCGGAGGAGTGAGGGATGTTAGGAGGAGGGGTACTGACTTTACCTGGGTGGAGAATGGAGTTTATGGAGAATCAGAATTGTTTGGGGTTGTGTTGGGAGAAGTCTAGGGCAGACTGGTAGTATTGGAAGTCGTCCTGTTTTATTAGCTTTTTGACTCTATTGCATAGTTCTAGGAATTTCTGTCTAGTTGAGGGGTTTTTGGTTTTGCGCCAGTGCTCCCAGGCTTTATCCCTGTTTTTTATTTCTGACTTAGTGGTTTTCTGTAGCCATGGGGAGGGTTGTGCTTTGGTTCTGGAAAGTCTTATGGGGGCATGGTAATTAAGGATGCTCAGGAAGGTAGTATTAAAAAATTCAACTGCGTCATCAAGACTGAGGTACTTTAGAGGATGCCAGTTACATTCTTTGAGGGATGAGATGAATGTGAGTGGGATAAATTTTAGATTTTTACGTATTTGACAGTAGATGACAGGTTTAACTTGGTAAAAGTGTTTTTTGAGTAGGAATGTTGGGGAGTGATCACTGAGGCTATCTGATAAGCAGCCTGTTATATATGACTAGGGGCTCTTACTGACTAGTATCCAATCCAGGGTAGTGTGCTTGCTGGAGTTTTTATTTATCCTGGTTGGTGACTGGACTAGTTGGGTGAAGCCATGAAGGTTTAGATAATGGGTTGGATGGTTGCCAGAACAGGATTGCCAGTCAATATTGAAATCACCTAAAATTATAGTTTCTTGGGGGAGATGGTGGGTAGTCCAGTTGAGGAGGTTTTCTAGTGGAGGGATGTTTTAGCCAGGTGGGAAGTAGCATCCAATTATGTTGATGGTTTTATTTTAGTTTATTTTGGGGTTCGTATATATTATTTCTTCATAGCCTATTTGTGGCAATCTGTTTACTTCTGTTATATCGCATGGATCTCTATCTACAGTCCTAAATACTGTGTTCATTTGTTTTATCAAACTTTTAACGTTTTAGGTTTTATTGACCTTCTTCAGTCTATTTTTTTCATTGATCTTAATATATCTATCTCTATTAAATCAAGCAACTCTTCCTTTAGCCAATTTTCTTCTAAACTGAATGTTTAGA
This sequence comes from Protopterus annectens, assembly GCF_019279795.1. Classification (NCBI taxonomy): domain Eukaryota; kingdom Metazoa; phylum Chordata; order Ceratodontiformes; family Protopteridae; genus Protopterus; species Protopterus annectens. Next base: position 822,137,973 of record NC_056737.1, on the reverse strand, counting down.
ACATTCTTTGTTCTTCATTTTCTGAAGGCATTCTGTAGAAAGTTCTTTAGCATCTTCTTGTGGCACATTCTCTTCAATTTCATCCTGTGTCATCTGTTGCTGAGTCATATGGGGACTCACTGGCCTGTCACTCCTCAACATTGACTGCCCCAGAGTTGCCACAGTTTCCTCTTCCTTCCCTTGCTGTCCAGATTCAAGTGAACATTTGTACTGGTTTCCTGTGGAAGGGTCCAAAATATCTTCATATGGCAACTGACCGGTTGCTTCCCATTCCACTAGCTCCTCCTTAATTTGGATTCTATTGCTCTATCCTGTTGTGTTGCTTTCTGCATTAGATTTTCTACATTGAATCCTTCACTTTGGCAGGTACCCCATAACCTCAGTTTCTATTTCTTTAACTTCTCCATTACTAATCTCCTTTTCTGCTTTTCCTCTTTGTCTTCTTATTTTTTGTATTGTAAAGTTTTCCATGTCCGGATTCCTTTGCCTGTATTTCTCTTCAAATATTTTTGGTGCTGCTCTTTTTGTATTGATTAGTTTTGCTTTCTCCTTTGCATAAATATTACACCATATTAAATCTCTTTTTATTTCATATGGTAATTCTGACGTCCCTGGAAAAAAAAGGGGAAGACAGTGGAAAGAAGACTAATAAGCATCACAATGTAAATGGCAAAAGGACAGGAAAATAATGCTCTGCCCGTCTTCCCCTTAAGAAATATCTCAGAATCAGACTGACCATCCCCCCATTGCAATGTCTGTTGGACTCTTCTCTCTTATAAGGCACACATCCTGATGTTTTCACATGTAGAAGTAGTAACACACAGAGATGTCTATAATGGCACTGCATTCATTATATATATAGCATACCTGGGATTTCTTCTTGGGACCTCCTTGGCCTGTTATCCATAGCAGCACCAACATCAAGGAGTCTAACTGAACCCTTTGCTGAGCTATGTGGATCTCTGACAGTGGACAGGAAATATTCATTTTCAGTGAACAGTGCTTCCATATCATGACCCCACCCCCAACAGCCATCTGTTCATGTCCTACTGGAGCTGCCCTCCTGCATATGGCTGTAATCATATCAGTGACACGGTAACGCACCTGATTACAATTTCTGGTATGTCCGCCAACTGCATTTATATCAGCAAAAACTTGCTGCCATATGCTTTTTTTGTTGGACATATCACCTCTGCTAAACAGGAAGGATCCATGGCAGCATAAGTCTTCAATGATGACCTAATTCTCTGCAACATTGAATGGTAGCTTTCATGGAACAGAGGGTCTGGGTGCCATAATCCTGTAAGATGTGAAACAGAAAAAAAAACACACACACATATGTAGCACATAGAGAAAGCATGCTGCTCAAGCCAAATCAGTGCACCCATCCTGAACACAAAAAAACAATTAAGCACACAATGCTCATTTCGGGGTACACAAAAGCTAAGGGATCCCCCTCATAAAAAAAAAAAAAAAAAAAAAGAACATTAATAGATTAGCATTACATTCATTCTGTTAACATGTCTGCAGTTGTGTAAATGTCTGCTTGATGGCAAGATTATCAATAATGAGGCAAACATTGAAAGTCCAACTGCCCAGACAATTTCTATTGGTCTCTCCACTGTTGTGAGGGCTACCATGGGTTATCTGAGAAGCCCAACACCTCCATTAGCTACACATGCACAACCCCTTGAAGTGGATGATAGACATATTACAGCTGAATGCAGTACTTGGTGAAATTCCAATAGCAAATGATAACATAATAGCTGTGATTTAACCGGACTAACATGGAAAGCACAGGAAAAACGAACAAATATACAGCATACCAGCAGTGATTTTTTAAAAACTGCATACATATCAAAATTCTGTTTTTCTATTACATAGGTTCATAGGACGATAATAGGCTATTGGCCCAGTGGCCCTTATAAGCCTAGCCCCAAATTTCACACATGTTCCCAGGAAGTCAGCACCTGTTTTCCCTGTCTAGCAGGGACACAGGTAGGATCCCAGGGGTATATTTTCTGTTTCCCATCCAGTCATCCAGGTTCCTCTTAAAGAGGGCTAGTGAAGTACTCTGCTTGACATGGAGAAGAAATCTATTCCATAGATGGGAGTGTCATTGGGGCATAAATCTATCCTACTAACAAATTCTATTAATGTCACAGACCAGGTTGAGACCTTGTGTGCAGGTTGCTTGAGTGGAGTTTGACTTACGGATATGCAGCAACTCCATCAAGGCTGAGTCTGAGACGGCTTTGTATGCCAGACACAGGTCAGCTCTGAGCAGTCTGTATGAGACTGAGTAGAAGGACATAGGATAGGTGTTTGAGACCCTGGATTTTCCTGGTCAGGAGCCTCTGTGGTCTCTCTAACTGCTGCATGTGCTTGGCAAGGTACATGCCAAAGGGGGCATTGTACTTGATAATGGGTCTGATAAGGCAGGCATACAGGGATGTTATAACCTCATTGTTCCTGGATGAAATACCCTTACTTATGAGGTAAGCCCTGTAGAAAGCCTTCCGTACAATGGAGGCAACATGGTGGTCAAAAGTCAGGTTGCTATCAACCAGGGTGCCCATGCTTTTAGCATAATGACCTTTAAAATTCGTTTAGAAGAATTTTTTACATTGGCAATTTTGTCCTCATGACTTTGCCTAAAAAAGGCACTATATGGCAGGCAGAGAATCTCCACATATGTAGGAATGCACTGCACAGGTGTGGGTGATGTTAGAGGTGCTTGTGGTTTTTGTATAGACAACCGTCTCAGTGCCAGATGTACTGGCTTGTGATTGGGACAGCAAGGATTCTAGGTTCTTAATGTAATTGCATCTCAAATATTGTGTTCCTAGGTGGTAAAAGAAGAAGGTTGTCCATGTACATGAGGCAGTTGCTACACTGGCTCAGGATGCCCATGTCAACAAGACTAGCAGGAGAAACCACAGGGAATTGCCCATCAATGGTTGTCAGAATCTGTGGAAGAGAGGTAAAGGATGGTAGAGTGGGTACTATCAGAACAGAGTACCTATAGGTGTGAGTAGGGCTGGATAAAATCACAGTAGTTGCAAGGGAGGGCGTCAGTTATACAGGAGTGCTGGTAAGGGAAAAAAATACAACTGAGATACTTTGCAATGGGTTAAAACAGCACAGCGGCAGTACACAACTAGCAAACAAGCACAACATCCTGCAAACACAGGGTATAAATACCAGAGAAGATGGAAGAATCTAGAAGCTCAAATTACTACCCAATCCTACTAGCCCCTGCACTTTGCACCAATCACTCCTGCTAGACATGATCAGGCAACCCTGTTACTCTCACTAGCAGTGAAGGCAATACACTACCAGCAGAAGATGGCTGTCAGAAACACAGGAAACTCAACAAGCAAAACAACCAGGCCTGCATAACAGTAGGCCTCTATCCAGACTATATTACCTGACGAGAACACAGAAACCTCACAAAAAATACACAGAAAGGCATAGATAGAGCACTCAAAAACAGAAAATACAACTCTTGGTATGAAAAAGCTGTTTACAGTTAAGTAATTCAATACAAATGCAATTACAGTAATGAAACACTATCTAGTAATGAAACTACAGTTAAAACAGTATAAAACAGTACAAAAATGCAGTTAAATGGTAAAAAAGCTTTATAACAATCCAAAATATAGTAGATTAGCTGTGTAGCACAACTATAAGCATTAAGAAGTGCAATTCAATGAAATAAATGTAGGAAAAAACGTATTCTACTCTTGGAGCTTCAGGGGAATTTCTGCTTTGTCACAGTGATGAATCACCACTCCTCAGCCTGGTAAAAACAAACAAGCATATTGAAATACATTCAAAATAGGAACAGGAAAGCATTTTATGAAGAGGACAAACATAACTTATAAAATAGTGCAATCATTTGTTGAACAACCTCCTCCAAGCAGCTAGTAACAATGCTCTTTCTGTACTCAATCAGTCTCCCCTCCTTCCATTTACATAGCTACACCATTATCTTTCTGTAGTGTAGATTGATCCCTTTAACCATCGGAAATATGCAAATGAGGTGTGACATTATTAGCATTCCTGAATGCCAAAAAATCACTTTGTGTAGGGGGTGTAAGTGTAAACCTGGTGTAAATAGCTGCACAATTACATGCACATGCCCTAGGACTTTAGGGAGGAGCAATGACAATTAGCTGCTAATGGCTTGCAAGCAGGGTTGCAGGGTTGCCAGATTTCTGACTGGCCAGGTAGGGACTAAAAAAATAAAAAAAAGGTCTTTCACTGTAAGTGAAGACTAAAAAAAAAAAAAAAAAAAAAAAAAAAGATGTTATAGTCTTTAATGCGAAACATCAGAGTTCCGCATTAAACAGAAGTAGCTCTGTTTTGCTATGTTTTGATTGGCCCGTATACCGGTATATGGGCCAATCAAAAATCGCTAAACACGGAGCTACTTCTGTTTAATGCAGAACATCGCAGTTCCGCATTACACAGAAGTAGCTCTGTTTTGCGATGTTTTGAATGGCCTGTATACCGGTATACGGGCCAATCAAAAATCGCTAAACATGGAGCTACTTCTGTTTAATGCGGAACTTTAATGTTCCGCATTAAGCAGAAGTAGCTCTGTTTATCGATGTTTTGATTGGCCTGTATGCTGGTATACGGGCCAATCAAAACATCGCAAAACAGAGCTACTTCTGCTTAATGTGGAACTGCGATGCTCCGCATTAAACAGAAGTAGCTCTGTTTTGCAATGTTTTGATTGGCCCGTATACCGGCATACGGGCCAATCAAAAATCGCTAAACACGGAGCTTCGTTTAATGCAGAACTTCCGCATTAAACACAAGAAGCTCCATGTTTAGCGATTTTTGATTGGCCCATATGCCGGTATACGGGCCAATCAAAAAAAAAAAAAAACAAAGCAGAGGCTGCCCGGGATTTAAACCGGCAGGGCGGGACTCGGGATCAGGCTGCTGATCTTGGGACAGTCCCGCCCAAATAGGGACATCTGGCAACCCTGCTTGCAAGTGTTAATGACTGCTCTGACTACAACAACAAGCAATTCTGAAGTGACTCCTAATTTTGAAGTGTTTGTAGCATGTAGAGTTGATTTAAAATAAAAAGTGTAAGCACCCTGAGAGCTATGAGAACAGCCTTAACAACACTGATATTCTTGTAGTAAGATTACACTGTCAATCCTATGCTTAAAATGTGTCTGAAATGCTGATCAGCTATATTACATAGTGAAACAAAGTACAGTTGTGTACACTTACCATAAATGTAGATGTTCGAGTGTATTCACTGTTGCAGTCATTACATTTGGGTTATCTGCTTGCAGGTAGCCCTCAGTCAGCCTGATTAACAAAGTCTTGGGTCCTGCATCAGTTGCTGTCCCTTCTTCCATAATGTCAGGTCATCAGGGGTATAAAACATGCAGCCGAAGCCATTACATCAGTTTTTCTTGCCCCAGATGTCAGGTGCACCCCAATGGGAAGCAATTAAATATAAAACTACAAAGATATACCTCCAACAGAAAAGCAAATACACCAAAAAGACTTTTAAGCATAGTAAAGGAAAGTAGAGGTATAGCCAAAAGAAGTTAGGGGCTAGAGGGAGGGTAACCAGGACTGCAACAGTGAATACACTCAAACATCTACATTTATGGTAAGTGTACACACCTGTACTATGTTGTTCGTGTTTCACTGTTGCAGTCATTACATTTGGGTATATTCCCAAAGCTATGGTTGGGAGAAGGAATTTAGATAGCGTTAGGGCCAGCTATAAGGCCCTGCAAGACTGCAGTGGCAAAGCCAGCTCTGGATTTAGAGAAAATTGGCAAATGATAATGCTTGGTGAAAATATGTACAGAACTCCAGGTGGCAGTTTCTAGGATGTCCCTGGTAGGGACGCCTCTGAGAAAGGCTGTAGAGGTAGATACAGCCCTGGTGGAGTGAGGTATGATCCCCTGGGGGATAGGTTTTCCATGGTGCTTATAGCAGAAATTAATGCAATGGCTTATCCATTTAGAAATGGTTTGCTTTGAAATAGCCTTCCCCTCTGCTCCTGCAGCAAATGCCACCAGCAGTTGTTCAGATTTCCTTTGAGGTTTAGTCCTGTGCAAGTAGAATCTAAGTTGTCTGTGCACATCTAAGGAATGCAGTATCCGTTCCCCATAATTCTGTGGATTGGGAAAGAAGGTTGGCAAATGAATGGACTGATTAAGAGCCACACTGGATACCACCTTGGGTATGAAGGATGGATTGGTTCTGAGGGACACCCTGTCCGCATGAAAGATGATGAAAGGCTCCACTGCCATAAGGGCCTGTAATTCAGATATCCTTCTAGCTGAAGTGATTGCTAAAAGGAAAGCTGTTTTCCAAGAAAGAAAATTTAAGTCTGCAGTAGCAGCTGGCTCAAAAGGAGGTAGAGTGAGTTTCTCCAAGACAAAGTTAAGGTCCCATGCTGGGGTTGGAGTTCTCCTGGGTGGTCTCACATTTTTGGCCCCTCTGAGGAACTGCTTGAGCAGTGGATGAGAGAAGAGGGGAGGTTCTGTGCTATAATGAGCTGAAATGGCTGAGGCATGGATTTTAATGGAGGAAAAAGACAGGCCCTTGTGAAGCATCTCAGTTAAGTATTGTAAAATCTGAGGTAAATTGGGTGCTGCTGTGCTCATCCCTTGAGATTGGTTCCAGGCACAGAATCTTTTCCATTTTTCAGCATAAGATTTTCTAGTACTAGACCACCTTGCTTCTAAAATGATATCCATCACAGGTTTGCTGAGGGATGGTAAAGGAGAGATTAAGTAATTAGCCAGGCTGCAAGGTTCAATGTTAGAAGCTGAGGGTGCAGAATCTGGTTCTCCAGCTGAGACAGCAGGGAAAGAGTCTGAGGCAGGTGCCATGGAGATAACCATGACACACTGCACAGGAGAGGGTACCAGTGTTGGCGAGGCCAGTCTGGAGCAATCAAAATCATCCTTGGTTTGTCCTGTTTGATTTTTAGTAGTACTTTGGAGTGCAGAGGCAGAGGGGGGAAAGCATAGATTGATAGTTTTTTCCAGCTGAAGGACAGAACATCCACTTTCCAGGCTTGTTTGTGGGGAGTCCTTGTGCAAAATTTCTCCAATTGGTAGTTCTGTGGAGAGGCAAACAGGTCTATATCTGGGCTCCCCCATTTTCTTGTCAACATGTTGAAAGTCCTTGGTTCCAGTTTCCACTCATGTGGGTCCATGAGTTTTCTGCTTAGTCCGTCTGCCAGTGTATTTAATTTTCTTGGCAGGAATTAAGCTTGTAGGTGCACTTGGTAGCTCAAGGCTGTGTTCCACAATGCATTGGCTAGTCTGCAGAGGGGGTAAGAATGTGTACCCCCCTGCTTGTTTATGTACCACATAACAGTGGTGTTGTCCATCTTTACCATTAGTTGTCCTGGATGAATGTGGTCCTTGAAGGCTGTCAGAGCATTCTGTACAGCTAACATTTCTTTTTGATTGATATGCAGGTGCATTTGACTTGGGTTCCATTTGCCCTGAATGCACGTCTCTGCCAGGTGAGCCCACCATGCAGTCTGATGCATCTGTTGTTAGGGTTTGGGTGACAGGGGGTGGTGTGAAAGGTAGTCCCTTGTTTTGGTGGCAGGCCTCTGCCCAAGGAACTCTAGGTGTAGGCAAGGTATGATAGGAATCATTGTTTCTAGGTCCTGAGAATGTTGACACCATAGGCTTTTTAGATACCACTGTAGTTTCCTCATACCCTGTCTTGCATATGGAATTAGAAGAATGCAGGAGGCCCTGAACTCCAAGGCTTGCAGTATTTGTCTTGCAGATAGCAGGGTTTTTGTGGCCACTTGTTTGAAGTAGGTTGTCAAATGAATTTGTTTCTCTGGCATGAGGTAAGCCATCTGGAAAGTTGTATTCAAGCTTGCTCCCAGGAATATAAGTTGTTGACAGGGTACCAGGTACAATTTCTTTTCATATATGGTGTACCCCAGACAAGTTAGAACCCTTTGTACAAAGGCCAGATGATTCAAAAGTATGCCCTGGCTTTCTGCCTGAATTAGACAATCGTCCAGGTATGGGTATATTTGAATATTTCTTTGCCTGCAAAAATGCAATAACTGGAGCTAGGCACTTTGTGAATACCCTGGGAGCAGTAGATAAGCCAAAGGTCAGCGAAGAGAACTGATAGTGCGTGTAGCCTGCTTTGAAGCATAGGTATCTTCTGCAAGATTCCCTGATTGGGATATGCAGGTATGTTTCTTTTAAATCTAGTGTTGCCAACCAGGCATCTTTGCCTAGCATAGGAAGTAACTGGTGAAGAGTCAGCATCTTGAATTTTGGAATCTCCAAAAAGATGTTTAGAGTAGACAAGTCCAGGATAGGACACCATGAATTGTCTTTTCTGGGTATCAGGCAAAGTCTCAAGTAGGAACCTTGTCCCTTTTCCTCTTCTGGTACCAGTTGAATAGCCCCCATGCTTAAGAGAGAAAGTACTTGCTTTTGGGCCTCTGCCCACTGATTTGGGGGTAGGTCCAGCCACCCACTTGGTGTTGGCAACATGTGGAAGTGAAATCTGTATCCCTGGGACACTATATTTAAAATCCATTTGTCCTGGGTAATTCTTTGCATGAAGAGCAGTCTTTCCCCCCAAAGGGGCAGTCAGTTGATAAGTGCTTGGAAATTTTAAAAGCAAGTCATTGAGACAGTTTACCATAGGGGGGAATCTTATTATTCCCAGATTTGGAAGTGGAGGCCCCCCACTGCTTAGTTCTGTGTGCCCCCTGGGACTGAAACCTGGGTTTTTTTCTGTGTCTGGGTTTGTCTTGAGAAGACCTGGAAGGGGCTGGAAAGGACCAATTCTTAGAGGGCCAGTGCCTACTAAATCTAGGAGGCTGAACTTGTAAAAAATCTTTAACAGTTTGCATAGATTTAGCTTTATCTTCCATCTTTTTAAGAACTTCCTCAGCCTTGTTGCCAAACAGGCGGTCCTGATTTAAAGGAGTATCCAACAATTTAGCTTTAACATGATCAGACAAAGATTGCTCCTTAAGTCAAGCATGCCTTCTGAGCACAGACCCAGTAACAGCAGCCCTGTAAGAGGCCTCTAATGAATCAAAACCACATTGCAAAGTATGTTTTCCAACTTGTTCAACAGAATGCATTAAATCCTGTAATTCTTTATTTTCCACACAGTCAGGAATCAACATCATTTTCTGTTTAAGCAGTCCAATAACATGTTACTGATACTCTAACATATGAAACTGTCAGTTTAAAGCCCTAATGGCCAAGGTTGCAGAAGTGAAAACCTTCTTTCCACATCTATCCAGCGCCCTGGAGTCTCTATCAGAAGGGGTAGGATTTTTAGCAATAGAAGCCTTAATGCCCTTGGGCCCCTGTGAAATAGTCTCTGGATCTGCAATAGGATTTTTAAAAAGTAACTTGTGGGACTCAGGGACCCTGTAGTATCTGTAAGGTTTTCTGGGAGCAGGAGGCAGGAAATCAGGGGCCAAACTAGATTCTGAAAAAGCATCATCAACAATGTCTAGTACAGGAGGAATAGCTAAAGGCCTATGTTGAGGTAGGAGAAGGAAATCCCTAAGCCTCTTTTTTGAATCAGAAAAATCCTGGCTTTCCCAGAGGAAATGCTCCCTTAGAGTATGTAAGGTTTCCCCAAAAGAAAAATTGTCAGGAGAGGAAGCAGAGGGAATGAAGTCCTCTGCATCAGAATCTTCATAAATAGATAAGGGAAAATCCAGATAATCAGAAGAATCAGAAAAAACAGAATCCTGATCAGAAGATTCATAATCAACATCAGTCCTAGGCCACTTAGAAGGGGGGGTTGGCTTCTCCTGATTAGCATTATAAGATCTTCAGCCATTCTTATCATTTGTGTTTTAGGCATAGAGGCCTGAGCATGTGGCCTGGGCGTCGGTTTTTAGACATGGATCGAGATTTAGGCCTAAATAAAGAAAGAGGTGTCGATTTAATATGCAAGCCTGTTGGCCTGAATACACCCTCAGAAGCCGGTGCCTGCACAGCGGCTCTGGACCCATCCAAGGTAGAGACGTCCACGGGTTCCATAGTTGAAGCATCTCGCGGCATACCAAACTCCGAATGGGTCTCAGTAGAGCCCTGCGAATCAGAAGTAGTGGGTATCAGGGACTGCGAAAGCACATCACTGAGTACCGGCAAACTGGCGACTGGCTTAGGAGAAGTGTCGTATGCAGTTTTGAACCTTGGTGCCCTGTCTTTGTCTTTATCTTTGCATTTTTTCAGAATCCCGGTAGTCGGATGGCTAACCGACTACATTTCTGGATAATTAAACCAAGAACAGAAATATTTAGAGGCAAAAATATACCGACGATGGATAGTGCGCTGATTAAATAAAGCACAAAACTGACAGAAAGGTACGCCGTGGTCAGGGCCTAAGCAAAGAATACAGTACGAATGAAAATCTTTATGAGGTATTTGCTTTCCACAAGTAATGCAATTATTAACTTTTACTGACTTCAGTAAGGAGCAAGAAAAAGTTTCCCCAATGGGGTACTTAGCTTTAGGTGAAGACTTCGGTTTTGAAACTCGAAAATGAAAATTTCAGGAGTTGGCCGACCGGCACTTGTGAACTGCTTCTGCTTCGGGCACTGCACGGCAAGAAAGACTGATGTAATGGCGTCGGCTGCATGTCTTATACCCCTGACGACCTGACGTCATGGAAGAAGGGAGAGCAACCGACGCAGGACCCAAGACTTTGTTAATCAGGCCAACTGAGGGCTACCTGCAAGCAGTCAACCCAAATGTAATGACTGCAACAGTGAAACATGAAGAACATCTAGCCATGACACTGCATTTCTGTAGTTAAGCTGAGAGGAGGAGGAGATGCTCAGAAAATAAAGAGAAGAAGTAGCTGGAAATATTGGCAACCTGACATTAATACGGTGTTGGCTATTATTAGTGTAAAATATTTGTCAAAATCACATTGATATAGGCATGCTCAAGCAAAAGAAAGGAACATTTTTTTGGGTTCTGTGTTGGTGGCAAAGAAGGTTAATAAGAAACACAAAAAGAGTGTGTGTGCTGTTATTGCGAAGACTTGAGGCTTCAGTTTCAGATGGTGTACTGTCTGACAGAGTTAAGAATGCATATTTCCTGAGCATATGATCAGATTGCACCACACACAGATCTAGGAAACTTCACAGTCCTGTCTTTTCATTATTATTCCCTGATATTTGTTAATAATTACAATTTTTTGTGTATTCCTCATTTGCACAGGTTTTAGCAAAGCGCACTTTTGACTGGCAGCATTTTGAAGCATTGAACGAGAGTCACTGCCCAAGGTAGAAACTAAGAAATGTAATTTTACATGCCATCAGTAGTGTATTTCACAGGGGCGCAGGTCCACTTTGCTACAGCACTCTGAAGAGCAGTAACAGAAGAAATACTATATTGCATCTAACCATCATTGTAGTACATGGGTTAAAATGAGATGATTTTAAAGAAACAGGAAAGAGGATGCAGGGTTTGAATCCAGCTCAAAGCCCCATGCTGCTTGGAGTATTTGCAGCATATGTGAATATGCAGCTTGTGTTGTGTGGAATATAAATTGTTAAACATGTTTTTTTTTTTTTTTTTTGCCTGTGTAATTTCTACACTGCATAGCAGAGTGAAAATAGGGCTCAAAGGTGAAGCAAAGAGTGAACAATTTAATTTCTGTTATCTCCATTAGCACAAACAGTTTTGTCCTTGATGTGCAGTATTTCGAAACAGAGTGATGTAAACATGATGTATATCTGTTTCTGTGGCAGAAACTGTAAATGCAGTGACTTTGGCCCCTACAGAGTTGTTCTGAGGTCCAAATCCATACAGTGTAAAAGGAATGCAGAAATTATTATTTCAGATGTATGACTTACTTTCAGCAGAACTTCATATGTTTTTTCCTGTTTCTTGTCTTCTGCAGATGCTCACTGATGAGTGGCACACAATCAACATTATTCACTTAAGGAAAAAAGTGAAAAAAAATTATGTGGGAAGTCTACTTTAGTGCAAACAGAGCTAGCAGCAATGTTTGGATTTCAGCACTCTGGATAGGCTGAGTGGAGAACATCCACATGTTATGTAGTTGTCTCTGTGGCACGAGGTATATGTGCACTAACTTTAGAGCTAAAATACAGGTAATCCAGGGTATAAAATCCAGATACTTATTTTTGCAAATGGTGTCAGAATGCAATTTCTAACAATGCATTGATTAGGAAGGTAACACAACATACAAATGGCTATTGTGACGCCCGTGCTCTGGCCCAGTAATCAAGGAGCCTCATTCCTCACCACTAGCACCAGTGAGGGGCATGCACATTGGGAAGGACAATGAGTACACACACAGTAAAGTACAATTTCCCTTAAGAGTACACATAGATCACAGTCAGTCTGGGGCTGGTTTCTCACTTTCTCTCCAGATTCCTCCCCACTGACACAGCTATAGAGTGGAGTCCTTAGCCAGGGTTCCAAGCCAAGTTCTCCGAGCACTCCCTCTGCCCAATCAGTGCTTCGTGTCCCTGCCCAAGTAGCTCACACACACACACACACACACACACACACACACACACACACACACACACACACACACACACACACACACACACACACACACACACACACACACACACACACACTTTGAGATATGATTTATATACAAACACACAGACACTTCTGGGGAAGGCTGGCACAGGTTCATTAGGTATGCCCCCTTCTGACCAGGCTATAAGTTAGTAATCCACTGCCACCAGAACCCCTACTTATCAGCTACTATAAGGCCCTTCCCAAAGGTTGACCAATTTCACTGTGCAATAATACTGTTATCCAATTAATGTGTGACCAGAACTTTTAAGGCTATTGGAGTGGCTTGGACAGTATCACTAAATACATGAAAGTACTCTAGAGCTTAAATTATCTCTGAACAAAACAGCCACAGTTGAAAGGTTTAAAATATGTAATAATAAATAATAAAAACACAAGGCAAATCTTCTCAATTCAACACAGTGTTAGTCAAGAGTTCCGAGATCACAGGAAAATGCTTTAAATAATACTGTAGAATATTTTGACATAAATATAGAAAACAGCTAGTCTAATCTTGCTATTTTCTATCTATTTCTAAGAGAAATATTAAAGTCTAAGATCCTACTTATATACAGAGCAAAGGAAGTGCTGGTGATGTCAGTTCTGAAGACAAATGTAAAAAGCTCTCTATTTATCTCTGAGATCTCTTAAATTGATAATACATCACTGCTGACTGATTTTAGATTACATCATTCTTGACACTTCTCTGGTTCCCAGGCTTCCAGAAACTCTAAATTTACATTTCTTAGTAAGCTTGCACCTACTCAGGAAGCCACAGCAATAAAAGACATTATACATGTAAAATCTAGCAATTAACTCTGGTCTCAAAACAATAGAAAGAATTCCTTTGTTCAGGCACCATGTCTCCAAGTTTTGAGATCAAATAGTCATAAAATGCTTTACTTTATCAGCTTTCTTCCAGCAGGGTGTACTGTGGTTACATTTTTTGAAGTTCATAACATATAACACAGTTTTTCTTACGTTTAGTTTTCTTACATTTGTAAAACAGCCTGTGGATTATATTAATATTTACAATGACATAGAATTATCTACAAAATTCTATCTAGCTGGGCTAGCAGCCTTTCAGTTTTTCAGAGCTCCCCCCTAGAGAACTCAAGCTATTTTTTTCCACTGACCCTTGAGAAATGTTGCTTGAGAAGGTTAGGTCTATCTGAGTATACCTTACCCCATTCCCTGTCTTGAGAGCCCATCTGCATTGGCATTGCTAATCCCACTGTGGTGCTGCACTGACATATCATATGCTTGCAAACCTAGGCTCCATCTTAACAACTTGGCATTTTGCTAGCTGGCTCGGTGTAACCATGTTAGCAGATTGTGATCTGTAACTACAGTGAATTTTCTTTAATACAGCTAAGGCTGAAGTTTCTGCAGTGCCCACACTATGGCTAGACATTCATTTTCTACAGCTGCACTGCATTCCTCCCTGGGTTGGAGCCTATGACTGAGATAAACTACTGGGTGCTCTTCTTCCTCTGAAGAAATCTGGCTAAGTACAGCCCCCACCCCATGGTTCAAAGCATCCACATGCATGCACAACAAATTATTTGCTGTAATCTGGACTGGCTAACACAGGAGGTCCTTCCAAAACATCTTTAAGCTTCTGAAATGTCTGCTCACATGCTGTGGTCCACACTACTTTATCTGGCCTGTTTTTCCTTGTCAGGTCTGTGAGGGGAGCAGCTATGGTACTATAACTGGGGACGAACTTTCTGTAGTACCCTGCTGTCCCTAAGAATGCCCTCACCTGCTTTTTGGTAACAGGTGCAGGCCATGCCTGAATGGCTTCCACTTTGGCAGGTTCTGGCCTGATCTTACCACTCTCCACTCTATGTCCCAGATAGGAGACCTCTGCCATACCCACCTGACATTTGCTCGGCTTAATGGTCAACCCTGCCCTTTGTAGTCTGCCATGCACCTCCCTGACGTGTTGAAGGTGCTCTTGCCAGGAATGGCTGTAGATGGCAATATCATCTAGGTAAGCAAGGGCAAACCTTCCTGCTTCTGCTAGGATATGATCTACCAGCCCCTGGAAAGTCACTGGGGCATTTTTCATCCCAAAGGGCATTTTTGTGAACTCATACAAGCCAAAAGGAGTCACAAAGGCTGACCTCTCTCTAGTACTGGGAGTCAAGGGCACCTGTCAGTAACCCTTGGTAAGATCAATGGTTGTAAGATATGCAGCCCCACCCAGATGCTCTAGGGCCTCATCTGTCCTAGACATGGAGTAAGCATCTGACTCTGTGTGACTATTTAATTTCCTGTAGGCCACACAGAATCTGGTGCTGCCATCCTTCTTTGGCATCAGCACCACTGGGGAGGCTCAGGGACTGCTGGACTCTTGAATTACCCCTAGTTGCAACATCTCCTGTATCTCCTCCCTCAGAGTCTGTTTGACTCTCTCAGGCACCCTATAAGAGGCCTGCCTAATAGCCCTTCGGGGTCCTGTATCCACCCGGTGCTGCACCAGGTGGGTGCACCCTGGTTTCCCAGTAAACATATCCCCAAACACCTGTAACACTGCTCGGATTTCTCGAACCTGGGTAGGAGATAGCTGCTGGGTCGTTGCTACCCCTTCCACTGAGGTGTTAGTCTGAGCCTCACTGACGAGATCATTCACCAGATCTCCCTCATACTCCTCCTGCAGTCCACTGCAAATACTCCATGCAAGGGACTCCCTATCATGATATGGTTTCATCATGTTAACATGGTACAATTTTTGCTCCTGCCTCCTGCCTAGCAATTCTACCAGGTACTTAACATCACTTACCTTTCTTACCACCTTGTAGGGTCCCTCCCAAGCTGCTTGCAGCTTGTTGTGTCTGACAGGAAAGAGAACCATTACCTGCTGCCCTACAGCATACTCTCTAGCTCTAGCATTCCTGTCATACCAGACCTTTTTCTGCTGTTGGGCGTCTGCCAGGTTATCCTGGGCCAAGCCCATGAGTTCCCTGAGCCTTGCCCTGAGGTTTAGGACATATGCCACAACAGACTCCTTGTTGGGTTCACACTCACCTTCCCACTCATCACAAATTAAATCTAGAGGTCCCTCACCCTATGTCCATGCAGCAACTCAAAGGGTGATAAACCTGTGGATTCCTGGGGAACCTCTCTGTAAGCAAACAACAGATGGGACAAATGTTTGTCCCACTCCCTCTTAAACTGGTCTGCAAATGCCCATAGCATGGACTTGATTGTAGAGTTTAACTTCTCAACAAGACCATTAGTTTGGGGATGGTAGGGGGTGGTCTTCAGGTGCTTCCACAGTACTTCCACAGACAAGCCAGCAGGTCTGACATGAAATTGGCAGCTCTGTCAGTCAGTATTTATTTTTGGGAAACCAACCCTGCTGAAAATCTCTAACAAAGCATTTGCCACCTTTTCTGTTTCAATGGAGGACAAAGCCACTGCCTCTGGGTATCTTGTAGCATGATCTACTACCACTAGGATACACCTTTTTCCTTGTGGAACTTGGTGTACTCGGAGGTCTCACAATATCCATAGCTACTCTCTGAAATGACTCCTCAAGAACAGGCAAAGGCATCAAAGGAGCTCTCACCTTGTTTCCCGCCTTGCCTACCTTTTGGCACTGCTCACAGGTCCTGCAGTATCCTGTTACATCTAAATTCCAAGCCAATAGAAGTTCTGTATAATATGTCTCTTTGTATGTTTTATGCCCATATGACCTGCAAAGGGAATATCATGGGCTATGGCTAGAAGCACCAGGGAGTAGGCTCTAGGCACTACCAAATGCTGCATTCTCTCACCTTCTAGCCCTCCCTCAGGGGACCACACTCTATACAGTAATCCTTTGTCCCAGTAACAGATTCCCCCTTCCCTTGAGAATCAGGTGCCTCACTAGCTACCTACCTCAGGCCTTGCAATGTACGGTCTGAAGCTGAGCCAGTCTCAACTCTCTCTTTGTAACCATTCCCAGCTCCCACAGGAAGTCTAGCATCATCTGACAGCGGTGCCTCACTGATAGCCTGGGTACTACTACTCACCTTTACCTTTGCAGTCACTCTGTCTAAGGGAACATCAATATCCACAAGCAGCTTTGGCTCACCTTTAGCCTCACTGCTACAGAGTAGCTCCCTTCCTGAAGTAACCACCTCACCAGTCCTGGCTGCAGGAATGCAGTCAGAATGGGTCTCCCCCAGGCTACCAGACCCAAATGCTTGTCTCCAAGCCTGACTCCATGTAACTGTATGAGCACATGCATTATCAAAATCATTCCCTATAAGGACATCTGCAGGGATATCCTCAAACACACCTACTTGCTGGCATCCTTTTCCACCCTCCCAGTCAAGGTGAATCCTAGACAAATGTATTTGGAATGGGGTCCATCCTAAAGCTCTGACTGGAGTAGACTGTCTAGGCAAGTAGTACTCCTCTGCAACCATTGCAGGTTTCACAATGATTATGTCAGAGGCTGTGTCTCTCTTAGCAATGGCCTCTTTGCCATTCACTACAATAGGATATAACCTCTGGTGGTAGTTTGGTACCCTTGTTGTCTCAAGACAACCTACTGTTGGCATTTTGTCCTTCCCACTTACTGGCTTCCTCACCTTTAATTCCCCACCTTGCCTCCATGAACATCTATATGCCACATGGCCCCACTGGTTGCATTCAAAACATTTAACCCTAGTTCCTGGACATGTACCTGGACTAGTGGCTTCCCCTGCTACTGGCAGATTCTGTTGGGGGTGTCTGGGCTGCCCACCATGGGCTCCTTTAGACCCATGAGCAGCACTGGGTATCCATCTCCTGTGCAATGATGCCCTGCTTGCTAGGTATAGGTCTCCCTTCTTTCCCAACTCATCTGAAGTAGCACATTGTCTATCAGCTAACCAGATTCTCATGCCCTCAGACAAAGTGCTAAGGGCTAGTTCCCTCACCAAAAGGTCTGCCAGCCCTTCAAAAGTGGTGATCTGACATCCACTCACCCACCTATGAAAATAAGTGCTCATTTCAGCAACATATTCACACACACTTTTATCTGCCTTGTGTCTATGCTCACAAAACTTTTTCCTATATGTTTCAGGTGTTAGCTTAAAAAATTCTAGCAGCCAATTCTTAACAGCAGTATAATCAAAAAATTCACGATCAGAAAGTTTAGGCAACACAGTTACAGCTTTACCATGGAGTAAGGGGGTCAGGAACTGTACCCAGAGCCTTTGGTCAACATCATACTGTTTACATATCCTCTCAAACATATGAATGAAACTATCAAATTATCCCCCTCTGTAAACAGTGGAAGAAATTTACTGACCTTTTGCATTTCTGGGGTCCAGTTACTCCCTTCCCCATTACCTCCATGACTCTGGTGAAGAGTCAGTATCTCCTTTTCATGCTGCCTCTGCCTCTCCTTCTCCACAGCTTCCATTTCCAAATGCCTGGCATCCAATTCAAATTTCTTTAGCTTCAGATGGATTTTTAAGTCCTCTGCAAAAAGGTTGAGCTGTCCATTCCCTGAGTGTTGTACATCTCCATGGCCAGTCTGATTGTCCTCTTGATTGCTGTTTTCTGATGCAGCTGTGATCAAAGCTGCACTCATGTCTGCCTTAGTCAGGTTTCCATACACCAGTCCTTTAGCCTGGCACATGTCAGCCCACTGGCTCTTTGTCAGCTTGCCATATTCCTCTGCTGAGATGCTTGTCTGCTCTCTTTGACTAACTAAGTTAACAAAAGAAATAAAACAATTGTGGTTTGAAATCTGAATATTCACTGCATGGCTGATTTAGAGTACAAAAACACCTTCAGTGATCACTGTACACAAGCAACAGGAATTCACTATCCACACCACTACAAGCCAGTTAGTATGTGATGTGGCTAACTCACCACAATCAAACAATTAACTCATTACAGCCAAGTGACGTCCCCAGGCATTTCTGCAGTTACCTCCTATGGCACCTCTAGTCATCAAATATTGCCTGTTCATATTTGCATTAAAAATTCCAAAACCATGTTACATACAAGGTATCAGAAAATTTATCTTGAAGCATACATGACGGCAAACACAATTGTATTGATATATCACCTCTGTCTATGGATATTTCTTAAAAATATAAGGTGATAACTTCATTTTATAAATGCTGAAGCCATGCCCACTGGGAGTTAAAGGTACACACTCAAAAGAGCTCTACTGGAAGGAATGAGTTAATATCTGATGTGGATATCCCACCACTGCCAAACAATTAATATGTGTTGTGGATATCCCACCACTGCCAACCAATTAATATGTGACACTCGTGTGCTGGCCCAGTAATTAAGGAGCTTCAATCCTCACCACTAGCACCAGTGAGAGGCATGCACACTGGGAAGGATAGCAAGAACACACACAGTACATTACAATTTCCCTTAAGAGCACACAGAGATCACAGTCAGTCTGGGGCTGGTTTCTCCCTTTCTCTCCAGATCCTTAATAAGACTCCCCCACTGGCACAGCTATAGAGTGGAGTACTTAGCCAGGGTTCCAAGCCAAGTCCTCCCAGCACTCACGCTGTCTAACCAGTGCTTCATGTCCCTGCACAAGTAACTAACACACACACACACACACACACACACACACACACACACACACACACACACACACACACACACACACACACACACACATACACACACACACTTTGAGATATGATTTATATACAAACACACAGACACTCCTGGGGAAGGCTGGCACAGTTTCACTAGGTATGCCCCTTCTGCCCAGGCTATAAGGTAGCAATCCACTGCCACAAGTATCCCTACTTATCAGCTACTATAAAGCCCTTCCCAAAAGGTGACCAATTTCGCTGTGCAATAATACCATTATCCAATTAGTAAGTGTTACCAGAACTTTTAAGGTTATTGGAGTGGCTTGGACAGTATCACTAAATACATGCAAATACTCTAGAGCTTAAATTATCTCTACACAAAACAGCCACAGTTGAAAGGTTTAAAAATATTTAATAATAAATAATAAAAACACAAGACAAATCTTCTCAATTCAACACAGTGCTAGTCAAGAGTTTCAAGATCATAGGAAAATGCTTAAAATAATACTGTAGAATAGTCTGACATAAATATAGAAAGCAGCTAGTCTAATCTTACTATTTTCTATCTATTTCTAAGAGAAATACTAAAGTCTAAGATCCTACTTACAGGACAAACCAAGTGCTGGTGATGTTGTCAGTTCTGAAGACAAATGCAAAAAGCTCTCTCTTTCTCTCTCAGATCTTTTAAATCGATAATACATCACTGCTGACTCATTTTAGATTACATCATTCTTGACACTTCTCTGGTTCCCAGGCTACCAGAAACTCTAAATTTACATTGCTTGTACCTGGTCAGGAAGCCACAGCAATAAAATACATTATACATGTAAAATGTAACAATTAACTTTGGTCCTCAAACAATAGAAAAAAAAATCCTTTGCCTAGACATCCTGTCTCCGAGCTTTGAGATCAAATGCTTTACTTTATCAGCCTTCTTCCAGCAGGGTGCACTGTGGTTACATTTTTGAAGTTCATAACATATAATACAGTTTTTCTTACATTTAGTTTTCTTACATTTGTAAAACAGCCTGTGGATTATATTAATATTTACAATGACTTAGAATTATCTACAAAATTCTATCTAGCTGGGCTGGCAGCCTTTCAGTTTTTCATAGCTATCATATTTAAGTTTATTGCAAGAAATGTCTCACTAATGCTTTGATAGATACATTTTTCTAAGTGGCATATCTCATAAATGATTTACTTATGAAACACAGTTGAATGTGTGTTTGATAAGTAAATCATTTATGAGATATGCTACTCATAAATGATTTCCTTATGAAACACAGTTGAATGTGTGTTTAATTGTTTATAATTATGATAATGAATTAAAATGTATTTGCATATCTATGATGGGCAGAATAATTAAGTTAAAATCTTCTTTCCTTACATAGCCCAACTCTGTGTTTAGAGCAGTATGTGTAGTGAAGTATGTATGTATCATTCCCCAACCTGTATTAATTAGTTCATGAAAGTCTAGCCATCTGACATACATTTACAAACAGCAAAACTGTATCTTTCATGGGAATGCATTTTACATGACTTTCAAAAATCACACACATATAGGCCTCTACAGGCTTATGCGAAGTATATCTTCATTCATACTGAATGCAGTTGATATATAATGAACACAGTTGAAAGGGAGTTCTCTTGTAGCACTGACAAATCATCACCTTCTTTGACATTTATGCATTATTTCTTCCTTACGTTTGATTCCCACATTGGTCAACTAACCTTTTACAGTGTGTAATTCCAGCAATTTATGTTCCAGTTCATCCTATTTAATCGACAAAACACCAAAGGTAACAATTAAAGCCACTTGAGCCTGTCAGTGCTGACAGTGTTGGCAAATTTCACTGCCATGTCTCACACCTTCTTTGCTATTTGATAAAATACCTTCCTCTTTGTTTGGAAATGCTTCTCTGTGCTTTCCATCATGCAAATGAAGTTGACATGGTTGTGTGTGTTTGTGCACTAGCTGTTAAACGTGAGACTGGAATTTTGTGACAATTCAGACTTAGAGTTGCTGCTTTGCTTCTGCAGGCATGACTAGAGCAGGAGATGATGGTGCTAAATTTAGAGTACAGAGATGAGGTGTTGAGGACTGCAGGATTTTTTGTGGCACTCCTTGTGAAGCACTAAAGCTGTAGGGTACTGCAGGGGGACTATACTGGGTCTCAGTATAAGACTGAGGCTTGGAACAGTTTAGCCAAGGCTGTCTCCAGTGAAATTGGCATCTCACTCATGGAAGATAATTGCCATCATCACTATAGTGACCAGAAATGGCACAAGAAGGACCTCCTTAGTCAATGGGTAGATGAGTTTAGGACTGCTGGCATCCCTCAGTTGTGTAAGTATACCAACTCATCAGTATTAAATGATACAGAAGGCAGGACACTGCCAAGACTGCTGTTCAATATTCTTTTATGTTCTTCTCTTCTTCTGTGTTGTACAGCTGCTGAAGACATTGCAATGAACTGGGAGGTGCACCAAGACAGGTTCACTCACCTCAGAGAGGCATGGGATACATATGCATCAGATTTTACTGTACGCATAATAAGCATTGCAATTGTATGCAACATGTTAATACTGAAATAAAAAGTTGTATTTCTGATATTGTAGCAGTGTAATTAATTAATAATACAACAGAGTAAGACCTTCCCTTCATACCTAGATGTGGAAAAGGTATATAGACTGGATAATCATAACTGTTTATTTACTGAAATTATATAGTCACATGACATAGATTCTCTTTCTCTCTCTTTTTGTCTTACCCCACCTCTTCTCTTTCATTTATTTATTTATTTTTTTTGGGGTGTTAATATTTTATATGACTTAAAAGTGTTCTGTTGTCATACAGCTCAACTTACAAAAACTAACATGCTGCACGCAGAAGTAGACCAACCACTGTGGATAGGCCAGGCATCCCTCACAATCTATCAGCTCTGCCTCCATAACCCGTGCCCTACCTGCCCCATCTGCATCATGTAGCTCTGCCCTGGCAGCTGATGCACTGGTGCTCTCCAGGAGTAGTATTAGTGGAGGTGGTGATTTTGTCACCCTTCAAGAGCTGACAAAGCTGGTGGAGGGTGTACTGGAAAGGAACCTCAGTGCCCAAATCTGCCGTGTAGAAAAGTTGCTTCATCACGTTGCCAAGATGATGCCATGTCAAGCACTGACACAAGAAATAGTGACAGAAGACAGTGATAACAGTTCTGAGGGTGGGGACTAGATTCTTACTTTTCTCATGTTTGTCATGGGTGCACCTCTGATGACCCTTGTCTATCCTTAATTATGGTGTTCCCCAATCTTTTGTGTCCATTATCATCCTTATCTGTCATGTTTGTCCTGTATGTAAAAAATGGGCACCTATCCCACAAAAAATAATGACCCCATTGATAACTCTCTCCACCTATGTATCATTTTGACATACTTGATCTGGCACAATTGGCTGTACAACATTAGTCTGTTGTTGTCACCTACCCTTGGTGTGGTGACAGTCCACATTCAACAAATTCTGGCTACTGTTCTACATTTCTGCTGTATAGAAGTGGATATCTATGTTTTTCTCCCACTAGATCATCATCAATCCACTTTTTTCTATCTTCTAAATGGGGTCGGGTGTTGTGTTAACTGTCTCAATCTCTCTTCGTTCAAAGCCATGCTCCTGCCTTCTTTGACATTCATGCCTGACTGCCACAAATCTTTTCTCACACAATCCATCTCTTTGCTAGATGCCCTCAGTTCCTCTTACCTTCTTGCTGTCTGTCCCAAATCTTCTTCACCAGACTGTCTTCTGCTTTTCTGCACATGTGCCCAAATCACTGCAATCTGTTCTCTTTGATCTTTTCTGCAATTGGAGCTACTTTGGCTTTTACTCTTATGTCCTCATTTCTTCATCATTCCCACAGTATGCATCCTACCACCCATCTCAGGCACTTTATTTCCATCACCTCTAGCTTCCTCATCTGCTCTGTCTTTACTGCCAAGGTTTCTGTACCATACAGTAGTACTGGTCACGCTACTGTTTTGTACATCTTACTTTTCAGCTTCTTTGGCATTCTTCTGTCATACACTACACCTGTCACTCTATGCCCATTGGCTGCAGCCCCTCTGATTCTAGCTTTGACCTGTTCCTTCAGAATTCCATTCTCCTGAACCACCCCTCCCAGATACTTGAAATTGTTAACCTGTACCACTACCTTCCCTTCTATCTCAATTCTCAGCTTTGTCTGATTAATTTTGCTGCCATTACCACTGTCTTATCTGTACTTAGTTTCATTCCACGTGCTTCCAGTTTTGCATTCCATTCCTCTATCCTTTGCTGAAGTTCTTGCTCAGAGCCTGCCTATAATGCCACATTGTCTACATCAAGCAACTTTGTTGATCTGTTCCCTTCAACATGTTTGCTAATGTAATCCATCAGCAGTGTGAACAGCAAAGGGCTCAGAGCTGAACCTTGATGCACACTCACTCCCACTGGGAACCCCTCTGTGAGACCAAACACTGTTTGTACTTGAGTCATCAGATCTTTGTACATGGTCTGCACTAATTCTACCAATGTTTCCGGGACTTCTAATGACTGCAGGACTGCCCAAATCAGCTTTTCTTGGGATCTTGTCATATAGGTTCATAGGTTCTTAGGAGGTTACTAGGCTAATAGCCCTAGGGTCTCGTATCCATGTTATACCCATATTCCCTAACTGACCTTGGTTAGTTGGCCATTATTCAAAGAGTAAGTTTATGATTAGCACTGACTGCCCCTGTCCATGAGGGACATAGGTGCCACACCTGGGGTGAATTTATAGTCTTCCATCCAATTGTCTAGGTTGCCCTTGAATAGGGTTATTGAGGAGCTCTGCTTCACATGCATAGGGGTTTTATTCCAGAGGAGTGGAAATCTCTGGGAGCTATAGCTGTCTCTCTAAAATGTTCTGTTAATGTCACAGGCTAGGCTGAGATCCCTGAGCGAGTTACTCTTGTCCCATTTAATTTGTGTATGTGCAGCATTTCCATTAGGACAGGGTCAGAGACTGCTCTGTAGGCCAGACACAAGTCACCTCTCAGCAGCCTGTGAGATACAAAGTATAGTGATAGGGCTTTCGGTCTTTCCATGTAGATTATGTTTTGGAGGCCATGAATTTTCTTGGTGAGAAACCTCTGTGGTCTCTCCAGCTACTGCAGGTGTCTGGTGAGGTACATGCAAAAATGGGCATTGTACTCTATTAGTGGTCTGATGAGGGCTGAGAACAGAGGAGTTATAATATCCTTAGTCTTGGATGCGATGCTCTTACTTATGAGATGCGCAATGTAGAAGGCTTTCTGTACCACTATGGACACATGGTGATTGTAGTTTAGATTGCTATTAACCTGTGTTCCCAAATCTCGCATAACTGGGTTTGAGCTTAGGGGGTGCTGTCAATATTGTAATTTACAGGGAGTTTCTCTTTATCAAAAGTGCTAATAATGCACTTTTTTGTGTTGAGTTTTAGTCCATGGCTTTGGCACCAGTCATTTGTCTGTGTTAGCCCATTTTGTAATATGTTAACATCATTTGGGGACTCAGTGATTGTGCCCAGTTTGCAATCATCAGCTAACTTGGTAAGCCACAGGCCATCTACTTTCACCTGGACTGCCAAAAAATTGATTCCAAACAGTAGAGGGCCCAGCACAGATTCCTGTGGTACAGCACTGGTAACTGGTTAACTGGTAGAGGTGGAATCCCCAACTTTGACAGTACGCATTCTATTGGTGAGCCAGCTGGCTACCCATCTAGTGATGTATGGGTTAATCCCCAGCTGGGAGAGCTTCTCAATGAGACCTGAGTGGGGGATTGTGTCAAAAGCCTTGTCTAAGTCAAGATAGGCAGTATGTACTGTTTTGCCTTCATTCAAGGCTTTGGTAACATTCTCAAAGAAGTTCGCCAGGATCAATAAGCACAATCTACCCTTGACAAAGCCAAACTGGGTTGGGTCAAGAGTTTGGAGGTCACTTATGTCCTTGTTGATAAGGTCCATGATGATTCTTTCCATGACCTTGCAGATAAGGCTGGTTAGGCTTATGGGTTTATAGTTCTTAGGGTCGGTTGATGGACCCCCTTTGTTCAAGGGGATTACTGTTGCTGTTTCCACTCTGCTGGAATAAAGCCAGTGCTAAGACTGAAGATTAAGAGAGTACCAAGTGGTTCTACTAGGTCTTGTTTTAGATTGTTTAGTAAGCAGCCTGGGATGTTATTTGATCCCATAGAGGCCATGGTTTTGGCCTTGGAGACCACGGATATGACCTGCTCTTTGGAGATTCTAGGTAGAGGACTGGTGACAAGTATGCATTGGGGTATGGCTAGTGGGGACAGGGGGGTGAAATTTGTGCCGAATCTGTCAGCTAGCTGGTTGGTAATTTCTTCAGGTTCAGTATGACAAGTACCATCCACTATAAATTCGGCACATAGTTGGGCATTCCCTTTTAGATTTCGGATGTAGCTAAAGAATGCCTTATGATTATCATTAGCTGGAGATGCTAATTTAGCTTCATGACTAGCTTTAGAGGACTTTACAATATATCTGATTTGTTTGTTCAAGCTGTGGAGGGTATTCTTCTTCTGCTGAGTAACTTCCCTCTTGGTCTTAGACATCAGTTTTTTCCTTTTGTTATATAACATAGTTTTACTTGAGGTCCACCAGGATGGCCTGGTTTTGATCCGGTCAGGTACAGCCAAGTCTTTACATTTGTTTAGGTGATTATACAGGGCATATGTGTACTCCTCTGCATAGAAGTCTTTGTTGGGTGTGTTATCAGGGGTTTGAAACTTTTCATATCATTGCCTAGCTTGTAGTTTGCTTTGGAGAAATGTTTCATTTTTTTTGCTCCTGTGGGGGTGTCAGGTCTGATCATTACTTCAAACGAGACAGATTTATGATCTGACCTTATCAGAGAGGGCAACACATAGGGGTAGTGCAGTGACTCCCCATGTTGGTGAGTCCTAAGTCTAGGAAATTTGAGCCCCTTGTGGCTTGTGGGGGTGAAGACTAGCTGTTCCAGGGCATTTGTATTGACAAAGCCCAGGAACCTCAGAGCAAGCATGTTTGGGCTCATGTATGCCACCCAATTGATGGAAGGATAGTTAAAATCACCCACAAACAAAGTGTTTGGCTGGCTTTACTATCAAAATTTTGAAAATGTTTTTGCGAGCAATTACATACTCGAAAAACATTATCAAAATTAAAAATGGCGACCAATCAAAATAACGAAATAAAAAAAATGTTGACATTTTTCGAACTTACCTTAACATCTGTTGATGTTCAACATATGTCTTGCAGGGGGGCAAGCCCCCTTGTACCCCCACCCCCACCCCCTGCTACTTATATATTACAACTCCGAGATTGCACTACAGTGAGGAAAAAGGCAAAGTTCCCAATCCCCACTGTAGTGCAATCTCTAATCAATATGTCAATCTCACAACAGGGAATGCACACTAGCATTCGCTGTTGGGAGTTCGATATTTTCAAATCACCATTATGAAACTTTGATAAACTGACTTTTGACAATCAAAGCTCACATAATGGCATTCAAAATTTTGATAGTAAGCCATTTGGCTGTATAGTGAGTGACTCTAGTAAGTCCAGGTAGGCGGTGTATTTCTCTTGGTTCATGGTGGGGGACCTTTAGCTAGCAATGATGTGGTTAGGGTGCTTTATCTATAGTTAGTTGAACTTGGAGTAGCTCAAGAGAGTTGTACTGTTTAACCACTCTTGAGGTCTATTTGGCTTTAATGAAGATGGGTACACCTCCATTTTTGGTTCTTTCATACTTGTTGTGGGGTCTAAACATGTGGAGGGATTGCAGCCTTGGACGGCCAGGGTGCTGTCTGCAGCCTTGAACCATGTTTCAGTGACTGCATGGACAGCATCTTCCAAGGTAAGGATTGCTTCCAGGGAGTGCAGTT
Organism: Protopterus annectens; assembly: GCF_019279795.1. Lineage (NCBI taxonomy): Eukaryota > Metazoa > Chordata > Ceratodontiformes > Protopteridae > Protopterus > Protopterus annectens. The sequence continues at coordinate 822,110,887 of NC_056737.1, read as the reverse complement.
TTCTGTTTAGGCTCCTAGCATTAAGCAGCATAACCCTGAGTTTGTCTCGAGTGGATTTTTTTAGGTTAGAAAATTTGTTGTTTGACATTGCCTAAAAAAGCACTATGGGGAGGCAAGCATCTCTGTCAATATTCAAAATTCTAGAGGAGACAGGTGAAGACCATCTCTGGCAAAGCAGTGTGGTCTGTCAACCATGTCTCCCCATTCTGACAGATACTGGATTCTCCTGGATTGACACCAGAAGCAAAGCCAATTGTTGAAGTCAATCATTTTTTGTCTATATTGTGGCCTCATCCTGGGTGAAGGTAGACTGCTGCTTAGGGCTATGGACATACCTGCCTGGGACACATAATTTGAGAGTTGATTCATGTCTCCTTCATATACAGTCCAGAGAGGTACATCTCAAGTCATTCGCCCCAACATGTACTATGACAGAATCATAGCAGTAATTGTTGTTGAGTGACTTGTGTGCATGTATGATTTGACAGATCCTGGCCCCTAATGGGCAGCTGATCTTCTCCTTGTCCAGCTTGGGGACAGGGACATCTGTGTGTTTTACTATGGAGTCACTTATGACCCTGAGAGGGTGTTTTGCCTTACAGGCTTATTTGTTGAGACACTGGTGTGTGTGCTGTGATGCATAGTGGATTCTATTTGCTTTGCAGTGTGTGCAAGTGGTTTGCACTTGGGAGGTCTCTGATCTTTTGGTAGGCTTCTATCGAGTACCTCCACATATGTGGGTTTATATCTTGTAACTTTGTTTTGTGTGACAGGTGATGTGTGTCTGCTGACAACCTGTTTGATGTCCGGTTTGTTGTTACGTGAGAGAAATGATTCCAAATTCATAGTGTAATTACATTTGTCACATATTGTATTTGTTTTAAGAGTAAGGGGTAGTCAGTATACATTAGGCAATTACTACACTACCTTAGGATGCCCATGTCAATCAGGCTGGCTGGAGAAATGGTTGGAAACTGACCGTCCATTATGGCATGTTTTTATTGTAACTACTATTGGAGATTGGGCTACTTTGACTATATTTTGCTCTAGAATTATTAAAGGAGCTTATTCTATTGCAGGTTAAGGGTGAAAACTATGGCAATGCTTCTCAGTGCACATCTAAGTTACCTGCAGTGCAGCAGGGAAGCTTGAGAGGGTTCACTAACAGCTATCTTTGAGAAAATTGTCTTTCAATGTATTTGTTTGGATCTATACAGAGCACCAATGAACCGCACGTAGTGGTGCACAGCTATGCACAAATGTAAGGCTTAAATACAGGTGAAATTAAACACTTTTAAGCTAAACTACCAAGCTTTCTCCAAGTCTACCTTTCTGCAAATTCCTCTGTTCTTTCCCCTGTGTCCTCCCATATACTTCCCCCCATTTCATCACTTTCCTGTCAACCCCATTTTCACACATTTAATCTGGTCAAAAAATAGAAACACACACAACAGATATGGCCACAAATGGCCCATAAGAAAATCTTCACTTTTTCCCCTCAGCATTTGCACAGACATTGGCATCATGCAGCAATATTGAGTGACAGTGAATTGATGCTCATGTCCTATGGCAAAACCTGGTCAGTTGTTGCCATCACCAGCAGTAGTCTGGTTATCCTTCCACAAAGTGCTTAAACAAGCTGTGCTGTTGAAATACAAAGTAAAGGAAATCATTGGCAACAGTTACTCTAATAGTTGCTTTACTACTGGATGTAGCAAGTGTAACATCCTCTCTGCAGTGTTGACATAAATCAGTTGTATGAATATTAATTTTTGACAACAGTATCAAGGGTTTGATTTCAGATGTATGTCACAGTGTTTCTTACTGTGATGTTGTACTTCTATGATATGTTTCATGACACATACCATACTTTTTATCCAGTTAAGAATTTGCCAACACATCCATGACCACAAAGAAGAGCTAGTAAATCACCCTCACTCTGATCATGTCTTTATCATGTTTTGCCTGTCCTACAGCTTCTTGAGCCCCACAACCATCACTTAATGATACAGAGAATGATTGATAAACGCTGACTACACATCATAATGAGGTGCATTAATGATCTATAACACCACGCTTTCATATGTGCCTATATATCTGTCTCTGTCTTCACCCCTTCTCTCTCACCCCTTTGTATGGCTGATTGTTCATTAGGCTGAGGGATGTAAGTGTTATGTCCTGATATTTTCAGTCTGCCATTACTTTGCTGAAAAAAAAAAACTACATCTTTCATTGGCTGAATAGGTTATCACTGATCCTTCAAAGGTAATTTATTGATGTGTGAAGTCAGATTTCCTTGGTGTGATGTAGAGAAAATGATGAAATCTATAAACTTAATTTTTCATCTTGACAATGGTTTGAATCCAGCGTTAGGTGAAACACTTATTGCCTGTTTTTAGGAGTGTGTTTCCTGTGAATGAGTTGACTATGTATCTGTATAAGCCTCTTCTCTTTGATCAGTTGTAGTCTTCAACATTTGCACAAGGTCTAGCAATGAGCAACTGTAGTATGTGATGTTAAATGGCATTTCAGGTGTTACTGCAAAATGCCATGAGTGTTTGCCTTACACCATATTGTACAACCCATCAATCAATTAACTTGTGATTTTTTGAAGCATATCTTGTATGTAGAAGGTATAAAACGGTATTCTTAAAGTCATGATAAAAAGTTGTTACAATAATCACATTCTGAATCTCTTCGTAAAATGATCTGCATAGAGGAGTCAAATCCTGCTTTTAAATTTAGCTCATTGAATTTACACCTTGTGCCACAGAGAAAGTTATGTTAATAGCTGGATATTCTCCACTAAGTACTGTTCAGAGTGCTGATGGCCACGCATCTGCGCTATGCCTATTTGTGCTATAGAAAGCAAACCAAATTAAAGTTCTTCACTTTCTCCATCAGTAGAGAACTCTGGCTACTCATCATTTGCAACTGTACACATGGAGAAGGCAAGCACAACACTTCCTTTTTGAATTGAGCTTTGGAGCTAACATGGAGATACATAATACAGCATGTGGAGCATATTTATGCAACATGTTACGATAAAACAGATCTGTTGTACATGTAATCAGAATTACAATATTTCCTCTCTGATTATTATTTGTGCAAATGTTGGCAAGAAGCACCAGTGAACACCACTAAACAGTGATACTTCCCAGTCCCAGTTCAGAACAGGAAATTTTAATCACACATGCTCTAACACTTTGCTAACACCAGCACAAATACATTTCTCAGCATTGCGCTTTAGGAAGAGATTTGGAACAGAGCTAGATATTGCTACCTGATTATATTAATTCATTACATGGAGATTGTTTAATGTACTCATGCGAAATGCAGTGAACTATGTGCTTAACTGACCACTTCATTCTAGACAGTTGGGTCTGCCTTTGCAGCATTGACACCTACAAATGATAAACAACCACATACAGCCTTGACACACATAAATCATCATTTTTATCCCTTCTGCATTGGAACATTAAGTATTGCTTTGTACTGACAGTCAACATTGTCCATGCATGAGCACATACCATTGCTAATCTTGGTACATTCATTAAGGTTTACATCCCATCATCATAACCTCAGGATCCATGAATGTTTCATTGTCCAGCCTGTGTTTCACAAGTATGTGTGTGTATGTATGTGTGTGTGTGTGTGTGTGTGTGTGTGTGTGTGTGTGTGTGTGTGTGTGTGTGTGTGTGTCTCATCTACACAAGACAACAGGGTACATGTCACTCTCAATTCTGCAATATACGTTAATGACAGCATAGCTGACATAAGTCAACAGTATGTGTGTATTATTGATATTACTGATCATAGCAATTCTCTTGGTCATATCAAGAAATATGGATTTGCACAAAACCTTCAATATCACAATATCTTCTCTGACATAGAATCAGAAGCTAATACTGTCTGTACTGCACTGTTACAGTATACAAATTAGAGTTCTGCCGTGGCGCTTGTGTTAAGTACTCTATCCTCTAGAGTGTGTCAATAGATAGATGGGGGTTCTAATGTGTATGGAGTTCTGTAAATATGACCTTAACTGCTACTTGGCCTCAATCAAGTGCTAGCCTAGAATTGCTTTTACACTGTAGGGTAACTCCACATCAAAGTCAATTCCTTCTGCCAGCATCCTGTTCAGTATAATACCATGTTGACGTCATCCTCTATAAAGTGCACTTTCACACTTTAAAAGTCAGACATCTGTGGTGCTGCCTGCATTAAGTACTGTGTTCTTCTTATTGCAGAGCAAGATAGGTAGGGTGATCTAATCTCACAGCAGTCAATGTGTGTGTGTGTGTGTGTGTGTGTGTGTGTGTGTGTGTGTGTGTGTGTGTGTGTGTGTGTGTGTGTGTGTGTGTGTGTGTGTGTGTGTGTGTAGGTAAATATGACCTTAACTACTGCTGGCCTCAATTACTAGCCTGGAGTTGCTTTTACACTCTAGAGTGAGTCCACATCAGTATCAGACCCTCCTCTAAACATCATCTTCTCTGCAACACCACACTGATGTTATCCTCTATAAAGTATGCTCAGACTTTAAAAGTCCAACTTTTGTGGTTGTGCTTGTGTTAAGTACTGTGTTCTCTAGATTACATGAATACATACATAGGTAGGAGGTTTTAATCTCACAGCAGTCAATTTGTGTGTATATACAGTTGTGTACATATGGCCTTAACTACTACTGATCTCAATAAAGTAATAGCCCTGTGGCACTCTTCCACTCCATGATGAGTTCATGTCAATGTCAGACCCTTCTCCCAGCATCGTTGTCTATATAACACAATGAATGCTGATGTCATTCCATATAAAATGCGCTCACACTATAGAAGCCAGACTCCTGCAGTGGCTCTTTCATTAAGTACTGTGTTCTGTAGATTGTATAACTACATAGGTAGGGTGTTCTATTCTCAGAATGATTTACTTGTGTGTATGATGGTGGGTCTATGGAATCATTGGAAGATTAATTCAACAGCTAAGCTCCTATGACTTCCACTCATGAGAACAATTTACATTATCAGATCAACCCCACATCCCCTTTTTACTTTGTCCACAAATGCATACTGTCTGCAGAACACCGAAGAAGTCATCATTTCAATAATGCACTCTCAGACCATTAAAGTCCGACCTCTCCTGTGGTTTGCTTGTATAATATGGTTATGTGTAGTACATTGCACCAATCAATAGGTAGGGAGTTTGAATACAGCAATGAGACTCTCATGCCTGTGTGTACAAGTGGAAATGGATGCAAGAGAGTCTTACATCTCTTAGTACTGACAACATTTACAATTCCATATAACTGTATAAGTCATTTTTACACACACATCTCCTTTGCATGATGCAGCTAATGTCATCCTTTCCAAGATGCACTGTGCCTCACATACAGTCTGACTTCTTCTGTACCATGTGTGTCTAATACACTTATGTGTACATTGCTTCAGTACACAGGTAGGGAGTTCAAATACAGGAATGATTGTCATCTGTGAGTGTGTGTTTCTTCCTTGTACTGCCCAGAACAGGCTACAAATACATATAAGAGATATATTTATAAAGTGTGCTGTGTGACCACTTTTTAGCAGAAACATTACAGTAATTCACAATGGTGATGTCATCCATTGAAATGTGAAGTGCTACAGCTGTGAGATAAAACTGTAGTTGTGCTTCTGCTTCAGTAACCTTCATTAGCCTGTAATGTTAGCTATATAGTTCAAATCACAAAACCACGGCACAAATAGCAGAGGTCCAAATAATCGAGACTGTGGATCAGGCAGACAACTGTTTATTAACATAAACATAGACACACTTCAAAAATCAAGCATTTTCATCACAAAGACTTCATCAGATGTTATGCTTTCCACTGTCAAGCCCTCCTTTTAAATATACCAACCCCTCTCTGATTGTTTATTAACCAATTAAGTGTTTAAAGAAACAGAATAAAATGAGGAAGCATGTATAAAACCTTCAAGTAAGTATATGTAACAATAAAAAGTTAAACATGAATAAAACCAAAAACATTGCAACATTTTACATGGAAAAACATCTATAAAAACATGTATAAAAGACAGGTGTATTAAAATACACTAGGTGGCTGCAAAAATACTGGATAGCTAAAAAAATGACAAGACAAACTAATATAACCATGACTGCCATCTAACCAAAACATGAATGCTAAAAAATCTTTACAACTTAGCAGCTCTCATCCTGAGAAAGTACAGTTGTGTACTCTTACCATAAATGTAGATGTTCAAGTGTATTCACTGTTGCAGTCATCACTGTAGGGTTCTTCCTGCCAGCAGCAGCCCCCGATCGGCCAGAATCCCAAAGTCTGGATCGGGCGCCAGCTGAGGTCGCATTTATCCTGACGTCAATGCGCCGGAAGGTATAAAGACGTCAGCTGATGCCATTTCCCCAGTTTTTCTTGCCCCAGATGTCAGGTACCTAGAAAGAAAAGGCTAAAAAAGAAACCATGCCCAAAACCTCAGCAGCCAAAATACCTCATAACAGACAATACTCAAGGAAAAAACAAAAGAGGGGATAGGAGGGAGGGTAACCCAGACTGCAACAGTGAACACACTCGAACATCTACATTTATGGTAAGAGTACACAACTGTACTATGTCCTTCGTGGTTCACTGTTGCAGTAATCACTGTAGGGTTGAGTCCCAAAGCTAAGAAAGGGTGGCTGGAGGAGAAACAGAGGGAGCGGTCACAAAACCTTGCAAAACCGCAGAAGCAAAACCTGCCCTGGATTTAGAATAGAGAGGGAGGTTGTAATGCTTAGAAAAAGTATGTACAGAACTCCAAGTAGCAGCTTCCAAAATATCCTTGGTAGGAACCCCACAAAGAAAAGCTGCTGAAATAGCAGTAGCCCGGGTAGAATGAGTCCTAACATTAACAGGAACCGGATTGCCATGATAAGAGTAACAGAACTTGATGCAATGGACAATCCACTTGGAAATAGTTTGCTTAGTGATTGCTTTCCCCTGAACAGTAGGAGCAAAAGCGACAAACAACTGATCAGATTTCTGGAATATCTTGGTCCTGTCCAGGTATAGACGAAGCTGTCTGTGCACGTCTAGAGAGTGCAAAATACTTTCTTCCTCACTTTGAGGATTAGGATAAAAGGTAGGCAAATGAATAGACTGATTCAAGGCCACTGCCAAAACCACCTTGGGCATAAATGTGGGATTAGTCCGTAGAGATACCCTGTCCTGATGAAAAATAAGGAAGGGTTCCACAGCCATGAGTGCTTGCAATTCTGAAATTCTTCTAGCAGAGGTAATAGCTAAAAGAAAAGCAGTTTTCCCAGACAAAAATTTTAAATCCGTGGAAGCTGCAGGTTCAAAAGGAGACAAAATTAATTTCTCCAAAACATAGTTAAGATCCCAAGTGGGAACAGGAGCCCTTATAGGGGGCCGAATATTCTTAGCCCCTCTAAGGAATTGTTTAAGTAATGAATGAGAAAAAATCAGAGGATCCGTGTCGTAATGTGCAGAAATAGCAGAAGCATGAAGCTTAACAGACAAAAAAGATAGGCCCGTATGTAATAACTCTGTCAGATACTGTAAAATCAGAGGAATGTTCGAAACAGAAGAATCACCACCCTGGACTTGACTACAGGAGCAAAATCTTTTCCATTTTCCCGCATAAGATTTTCTAGTGCTGGGCCGTCTAGCTTCAAGGATTACATCCAATACCTGTTTGGAAAGGGCAGAGGTATTTACAGACCCTGGATCTGCCAGGCAGCTAGATGCAGAGTCTCGACATGACTGTGCAGTATCCGGCTGTCCCATTGAGACAGTATATGAGGGATTTGAGGCAGAATCCAGGGAGGCTCCTGAACCAAGTTCATCAGAGTGGAATATCAGAATTGCCAAGGCCAATTGGGAGCCAGTAGAATCATGTGTGGTCTTTCCTGTTTTATCTTCAGAAGTACCCAAGGTAGAAGAGGAAAGGGAGGAAAAGCATATACTGAGTGGTGTTTCCAACTGAATGAGAGGGCATCCACTTTCCATGCTAGTTTGTGGTAGGTCATTATGCAGAATGTTGGAAGTTGATGATTCTGAGGGGATGCAAAGAGATCTATGTCCGGACATCCCCAAGCCTTTATAATCATCCTGAATATCCGAACATCCAACATCCATTCGTGTGGATCTGAAATGCGTCTGCTCAATGCGTCTTCCAGATTGTTGTCTTTCCCTGGCAGGAATTGCACCTGTAAGTCGACACTGCAGGTCAGAGCAGTGTACCAGATATTCATGGCTAATCTGCACAAGGGGTAAGAGTGAGAACCCCCCTGCTTGTTGATGTACCACATCACTATAGTGTTGTCTGTCTGTATCAACAATTGTCCTGGTAGAAGAAGGTCCCTGAAGGCAATCAGGGCATTCTGTACAGCTAGCATCTCCTTCAAATTTATGTGCAGGTGCATTTGCTCCTTCGTCCAAACACCCTAAAGACATCTCCTGTGCATGTGGGCTCCCCATGCATAATCTGAAGCATCCATTGTCAGAACTTGGTTGGTTGGTGGAGGACAAAAAGGCTTCCCCTTGTTCTGTAGACAGGCTTCGGCCCACCAAAGAAACTCTTGCTGGAGACAAGGCAAAATCGTGACCACTGTTTCCAAACTGTGGTAATGCTGAGACCAGACACTCTTGAGGTACCACTGCAGTTTCCTCATATGCAGCCTTGCATATGGTATTAGCAGAAGGCAGGAGGCCATGTAACCCAAAGCCTGCAGAATTTTTCTTGCAGTCAGCTGTTTCATTGAAGCCAGGTGTCAGAAAAAAGAAGCCAGTTGCACTTTTCTGTCTGGTGTCAAGGAAGCCATCTGGGTTGAAGTACTCAGAAGAGCACCCAGGAAAGTAATCTGTTGTGTGGGTACCAGGTTTGATTTCTTTAGATTCACTGTGAAACCGAGGCACTGAAGAAGATGCTGCACAAAGGCTATATGCCGAAGTAGAGTGTCTTTGTTGTTCACTTGAAGAAGACAGTTGTCCAGATAAGGGTAAATTTGAATCCCCTTCTATCTGCAAAACGTCATTACTGGTGCCAGGCACTTCATAAAGACCCTGGGCACAGTAGATAAGCCAAAGGGCAGCACAGAGAACTGGTAATGTTTTGAGCCCGCTTTGAAACGCAGATACCTTCTGCACTCTTGCCTTATAGGAATATGCAGGTATGCTTCTTTTAAGTCCAAAGTCACCATCCAAGCATTCTTGCCCAACATAGGCAGCAGCTGCTGCAGAGTGAGCATCTTGAATTTTGGTATATCTATGAAGGTGTTTAGTACAGAGAGGTCCAGGATTGGTCTCCACGAATTTTCCTTCCTGGGAACCAGGGAAAAGTCTAGAATAAAAACCTTGCCCTATTTCTAAATTTGGCACCAATTCTATGGCCCTCATAGCCAGAAGGGACTGAACCTGCCATTGTGCCCCTGCCCACTGATGATTTGGCAGGTCTGGCCAACCATTTGGTTTTGGCAAAGTGTGGAAATGAAATCTGTAACCTTTTGAGACTATGTCCAGAACCCATTTGTCCCGGGTTATGTGGTTTCAATTTTGATAAAAAAGAGAAATCCTTCCCCCCAAAGGAACTTCCAGGAGAGAAGCCCCTGGAACCAGAAAGGGAGAGTCATAAAGACTGTTTTCGGTAGGGTTGAGACTTATCTTCACCTCCCTTGGGAGAGGGGGCACTCCACTGCCTATTCCTAAAAATGAGACTGTGACTGTCCCCTACCTCTGGAACACCTGAATCTGCCTCTCTGAGACCTGTCCGAGCCTGGAAAGGACCAAGCTTTAGTTGGCCAGCGTCTGCTAAATCTAGGAGGTTGCACCTGTAGAAAATCCTTAACCATCTGCATAGATTTGGCTTTGTCTTCCATTTTCTTCAATACCTCTTCAGCTTTGGACCCAAACAGAACATTGTGCTGCAAAGGGGCATCCAAAAGTACGGCTTTAATCTGATCTGGCAAGCTTTGATCCCTTAACCAAGCATGTCTTCTAATAACAGCGCCAGTTGTAGCAGCCCTACAAGAAGCTTCCAAAGAATCAAAACCACAATGCAGGGTATGTTTACCCACTTGTTCAATAGCATGCAATAAATCCTGTAACTCCTGATTATCCGCACAAAGAGACACAGCTGACATCTTTTGTTGAAATACAGACAAAAGGTATTGCTGATACTTCAGCATATGAAATTGACAGTTCAAAGCTCTAATAGACAATGTAGCAGAAGTATAAACCTTTTTACCCCATCTCTCCAAAGCCCTGGACTCTCGGTCAAAGGGAACAGGATTTTAGCAGAGGCTGCTTTAACACCCTTAGGACCCTGAGAAATTGTTTCTGGATCAGGTGAAAGATTTTTAAAAAGAAATTTATGAGACTCTGGAACCCTATAATACCTATCCGGTTTGGCTGGAGTAGGGGGAAAAGAATCAGGAGAGAGAGAAGCTTCTGAAAAAACATCATCAACAATGTCCAATACAGGGAGAATAGCCAGAGGCTTATGCTGTGGGAGAAGAAGAAAATCCCTAAGCCTTTTCTTGGATTCAGAGAATTCCTGCCCTTCCCAGTGAAAATGCACCCTCATATCATGCAAAGTTTCACCAAAAGAATAATCCTCAGGAGGAGAGGTGGAAGGAAAGGAATCTTCAGCATCAGAATCCTCATAAAGAGGAAAAGAATAATCCTGCTCAAGGGAAGAAGCAGAAGAAACAGAAATTTGGTCTGAAGAATCATAATCGGACTGTAATCTAGGCTTCTTGTCAGGAGGGGGATGAGAACCCCTGATCATAGTTAAGAGATCTTCAGCCATCCTAAGCATTTGCCTCTGAGGCCTAGGACCCTGATCAAAAGGTGCCTGTGCTAGCCACTTCACTGTAGCTGGAGCCTTAGACTTTGATTTAGCATGTAAATCTGAATCCACATTTACAGGAAGCTGTGAAGGCCTGAGAACTCCCTCAGAAGCCGGTACCTGCCTACCAGCTCCGGACCCAACTGAGGGAGCAGTATCCAAAGGTCCGGTCCCTGGCAATTCTGAAGACCCCATCAGCTCCACACCGGAGTTGGTACAGGCAATTGGTTCAAAAGAGGAGGATGACAGGGGCTGCAAAGGTGCCTCACTGATGACCGATGAACCAGCAACTGGCAATAACTGAGTAACATCCTTTGCTGTGGACCTCGGCAGCCTGTCTGCATCCATATGCCTCTTACACATCCCAGAAGCCAGAAAAGAATCTGAAGACATGTTATAATTAAACCTTTTTCCAAAATAGTAAAAGGCAAAGTTATATCTACGCCTAATAGTACGCTGATTAAATCTAGCACAGAACACACAATTAGCAACGTTGTGGTCAGGACCCAGGCAGGGAATACAGTAAGAGTGAACATTCCTATGAGGTATTTGCTTCCCACAAGAAATACAGTTATTAACTTTTTCTGACATCTGACTGGAGCAAGAAAAAGACCTCCCCAACGGGGTACTTATCTGTAAGAAACGAAAATCCTGGGATTAGATCCAAAAAAACAGGAACAGGCCAACTGGCATCAGTGAACTGCAAAGGGCACCACGCGGCAAGAAAGACTGGAGAAATGGCATCAGCTGAGGTCTTTATACCTTCCGGCGCATTGACATCAGGATAAATGTGACCTCAGCTGGCGCCCAATCCAGACTTTGGGATTTTGGCCAATCGGGGGCTGCTGCTGGCAGGAAGAACCCTACAGTGATGACTGCAACAGTGAACCACGAAGGACATCTGGTACAATGGAAATGTGTTTGTTCAACCCAGGGGTTCTATTAGCCTCCAAAACCAACTGCCAGTAAAGTTCCCTAACCTCAATCTGATTTTTCCAGGCTCCTCCCTAGGGTCCTATTCTACTTTCTCCAAGATAAAAAAACTCCAACTAGCATTCTGACAAGTAAGAAAATGTTTGTAAAGGGCATTCTTAATGTCTTGCTTCCTAATCTCATTGAGGTGTTTGTATATTCTCCTTTTGAGCTTACGAATAGTTTTACCTACATAAAATGCCCCACAAACTTTGCAGGTAGTGAGGTAAATAACTCCCACAGTGTCACAATTGGAAAATGTAGTAGACTCAATGGTTCTGGTTCTACTTGAAATGTTAACAGAGTTCTGGTTAGTAATGTAGGAGCACTGGGAACAAGTCCCACATTTGAAAGTACCAGTTCTTTTCATACTGACCTGAACTTTTTTGTTCTCTAGTATGTCTTTTAAATTCCTACCTTTCCTGTAGATGAACTGAAGTGGTGTTTTAAAAATAACTTCTAAATCAGAGTAGCACTCAAATTTCTGCCAGTTTCTAAAAATGATGTCCCTAATAGTACTAGCATCAGAGCTGTAGCTCAGAACAAAATTCTCCCTTTGACCCGTAAGGTCATTAGTAGCAACCTGTGTATGGTTAGTATTTGGGATATCCTCACTGGCCTTCCCTAAAATAGGTCCAAATTTGTTGGACCTACCGTGTTGCACTTCTTTCATCACATCGCCTATTAAATCAAGGGGGTATTTTCTTGCTAGGAACATTTCTCTTAGCTTGCAACATTCTATCTCAAAGTCTGTGCTGTCAGAGGTCATCCTGGAACAACGTATAAACTGGCCCTTTGGAATACTCCTTTTTTGTCTATAAGGATGGGAACTAGAAAAGTAAAGGTAGGAGTTAGAGAAAGTGTCCTTACAGTGTATGGTGGATTTAAATTTCCTCTCCCCTTCAACCTTTTGTATGGTCACATCCAAATAGTGCATTTCCTTATAGGAAATGCAGTGTGTAAATTTCAAAAATTCTGTGGTCTGGTTGAGATTAGCAAATAAATTCATTCAACTTACCCTCCGTTCCCATCCAGAAAATACAAATGTCATCCAGGTAATGCCTGCAATATTTCCAAAATCTGGCATACTCTGAGTAAAATACAAATTTGTCCTCCCACACTGACAAAACAATGTTGGCATAGGTGGGGGCACAGCATGCCCCCATGGCCACTCCTTGTGTCTGCTTATAAAACTCACCCTCAAAAAAGAGGTAGTTGTACTTTAATAGAGGACTGCAATTTTAGAACAGCAGGAATTGAAATGGCAACTGCATTTAGAGGCATATAGATATCCGGGGCTTAATGACTATGTCAGTATAGCCCCAGTATTGAAGTTAAAATCTTGGGAGAGATAATTTAGTTAATTGTTAGATTGGTCCAGTTGTTGATGATTTGTATGGGATATATTTATATTTATTGTAATAATAATGAGATTAATTCATTTTATTTCAATACAGGTGGCTTTTGAATGATCATAAGCATAGTATCACTTTAAGAATGAATATGGGAATGTCACATGATAAACAGAGTATATTTAAATTAATGAAAATCAGTAGTAGAATGTATCTGATGAAGTTTTAAAGTATTTAAAATGAAAGGGCTTATACTCTGTGGAATAAATAGTTTTTAATATATGGAGTACGGACTTTCTTTTTCCAGTACCTTTTGGATTTCTCTGAATTATAATGACATCAGTCTGAGTGGCCTTTTATCATTGAAATGTTCTGAAATGAGTACTTTTGTCATTATTGGTCCACACATTTTGTTTTCTTCTTACTGGCAAAAAAATGTTCCAAATTTAAAATGCATGCTTACAAATGGTGCTGTATTAAACAAGGAATACAATTTTAAACCATCAGGAAGGTGAATCAAAGAACACATGCATTTATGCATGGTCCTAAAATGTGTTCATTGGCCCATGGTTTGAAAACAGACCCCGGGGATCAAGGTACACATAATCTACTACTGGCCAAATGCATTTTCAATGAATGTCAGTTTCAATGCATTTCTCAATGAATGTGAACTTCAGGGTATGAGAAGTTTACTGTTGCTTATGCAAAGTCTGATTTCAATGTGCAACCATTTTGTTTTGTTTAGCAAATGACCATCAGTGTATGTGCTATAAAATTTGGAATAAAAATTTTAAATTAAATCCAAATATCTTTAATCATTATAAAAGTAAAGAATAAAATAGTATGCACACTGACAGGTTTGAACAGTATTTATTGCGACTGGGGAGAGATACCCATGTAATGAGATAATGGAATGGCTATAGGGGTGGGGGTGTGGCCGTTCCCTACCTAGGGCCCCATTTGACCAGGATCTGGCTTTGATTCATACAAGCTATTGAAATATTTCATCTTATAGCTTACATGATGGACAACACGAATGCATTGATACTCATGTCTAGTGCTTCTAAAATGATATCAAATGCTGTTTATGGACTATTTATTTATATAGTCATAATGTTCATACTTTTCTAAATATCCCACAAACCAAGTGACAAATACAAAACTGCTTAATCTTATGTAAAACCTTACAGAATGATAAATAAAATGTTGCTGACAGTATGGCTGTTATTTGCAAAGACATACTGCAAGGAGGAAGCGTTAACTCAACCATTATCCCTCACAGTAAGCCTTTCAGAATCTTAGTCTGCACTACAGCTGAAATTTATGCTAGGGAGGTCTGAGTAAAGAGTGCAGTCTTGCTGGCAGAGCTACATAATAATGCAGCAGTCTGAGGGAGTGGCAAATGCTAGTTAGCTATGTGCTCCCCCAGAAATGCCAGTGGATCCAGATTTCTACTGCAAAGTGATTGCTTGGCCCTGAAAAAAAATCACTGTTGGAGGAAAAACTGACCCTTGAAAAAACATGGTTTTCACCTATCTTCTCCAGTATCTTTGAGATGCAGGTAAGTTCAACAAAAATGTGTGGGTGGGGAGTGGATTACTGCATGTAGGGACATGAATGAAGTTGCATGAATGTACATATGTGTAGTGAGTGTGTCTGCCTGGATAATCACACTATGTGGCTTAGGTAGGAAAATGAGAGACTAGATGTGTGAGTGTTTGCCTCTTGTGATATAGGGAAATATTGCCAGCCCAGCTATCTGAAAGTTTGTAAATAATTCTATGTCATTTGTGAATAATGATATGATTTATACAGACCTGTATGTTATGTACTGAGCTAAAATGTAAGCACAGCATGTCCTGCTGACTTAGAACAGAAATGCATATAAACTATATACCTGTGCAAATGTATGTTTTAACAGTAGAAACTAGAACATACAAGGGTTAACTTGTAAAACTTCAAGAAAATAAGTTGAAATTAAATTGCTTTATGATTGTGCTATAAAAGTTCTCTCTCAGTTTCAGTGAAGAAGACCAATGTCTTGAGCTAGAAGTTTTTGTATTGTCTTGAAAGAGAAGGAATTACTAGGTTTAAAATGTAAAAGTGTTTTATTGTTTCACAACTTCCAAGATCTGCAAACATCTGAGAGATATGTATTTTTCACACAGAGATGTTAAATTCTGTTAGTTTCTGTTTTAGCCTGGGAATTGAGGTCAAGTGACAAAAAGTGATGTCATCCAAGTTAACCCAGCAGTAATATTTGATATTAATTTAAGAACTCTCTCAGAGAGAAACTGTCCCCCGGATTCTCAAAAGCTTGCAGGAGCTTAAGCAGGCAATATGTCTGCCGTGCAATCCAGGAACAGCCTGCAGAGGTGTGCATGCGTGCCCCTGCACTAATCTTGCATGGACTAAGCCCTGGTATGCAAATCACCCCATTTGCAGATGAAATCCATGCAAATGAGATGATTTTGCAATTTAGGAAGCTTGCAGCAGTCCATGCAAGACTAGTGCTATCTGCAAAAATTTACTTGGTTAGTAACCGAGTACATTTCTGCAAAATCCAAAATGGAGCTATGACAGCTCCAAATAAAGGCTGCATATCAAGTAGTAAGCATGTCAATGGCCAAGTATAAGGCCATTGGCATTGCAAACAAAACAAAAAATAAAAAAAAAACATTTATTTTTGTTTAGCCGATCTCGGCTGTTTAAGCATAGGGCAGCGGCACGCAAATGGGATCGGGGGAAAATAATAAAATGAACCTAAAATAAGCATTCTAACTAAAATCAGTATTCTGCTATGCAAGTCAATGGCAGGCAGAAGACAACCTGTCCAGTGAGTAGTGGTTGCAAAGGGGGGAGGCTCAGTGTGAGAAATGTAACTATGCATTAGCAGGCAATCCTATGCAAATGGGGGGAAGGATAGTGAATGCCTGTTTTCCCCAGCATGTGAGTCAGGCCCCAACAGTGAAAGAGTAGGAATAGCTTGGTGCAAGCCTAGTAGGTAGGTGACATCATGGGGGTGTGTGTGTCAGGCATACTGTAAACGAATTGGAGCCCTGAGGCTCGGGTTTGCTCCTAGCTTAGCACAGCTAAGCTAGGGTGTGTCTAAACCTGCCTAGCACTCTTTACAAAGCCTAAGCGAGTGTGAGTGCCATGCACCAGATTTTACAGGAAGAAAAAAAATAAGTTAAACCAGGAAATAGCAGCAGTATGCACATTTGAGCACTCTGTTTGTGTGGCACTCACAAGGGCTTAAACAGGGAGGCAATGGGAAGGGAAAACAGCAGTAGGAAGGTAATCAAGGAGAACTAGCTTAGCTGGCAGATGAAATGTATCAGAATCATCCAATTGCACAGGCAGCAGACCAGCCCAGCCCAGAACATTACTATAAACTAAGCAAACACCTTCCCCTCTGGTTTTTCTCACATTGTACACCACCGGTGTATACAAGTGGGGAAATTTTAACAAACAAACCTACAAAATGAGAAGGGCTGCAGCAGGTAACATAGAACAACATGTGCAAGAGGCTGAAGGTGGTGAGGATGTGAATGCTACCGAACAACCCAAAGAAGAGTGTACAGACCCAGGGTAACCTCCTAGGGGCTACATGAGCTGGAGATAGTGGAGCACTATAGAGTGGACAGAGACCTCCTACAGCAAATTGGTGAGCTGTGCTGGCCACACCTGACACACCAAACAGACAGAGGGGAACCCATCCCAGTGGATACCAAGGTATGTGTAGGCCTAGGTATAATAGCTACAGGTACCACCCAAAGCACAACTGGGGATATCATGGGTATCTCACAGGCATCAGCATCCAGAGTATTCCACCAGTTTGTGGATGCCATATCAGCACATGCTTGTGAGCACATATATTTCCTCAACACCTGTGAGGTGCTGACCAGCAACATGCATCTCTTCCACCAAATAGCAGAAAACTCAGGGGTACTGGGTGCTATAGACTGCATGCACATATGCATCAAAGCATCACCCGGTGAGCAGGGTAGGGCCTACATCAACCGCAGGGGCATTCCCTCCATCAACTGCCAGGTCATATATGATGCCCAGGGCATTATAATGAATGCGTGTGCTGGCTGCCTTGGAAGCTATGACGATTCCCACATATGGCATCTGATGCAGCTGTGCCAGAGATTTGCCAATGGGGACATCCCCTATGGTCACCTAATGGGGGATGCTGGGTACACACTGGAGCTGTGGCTGATGACACCCATCAGAAATGCACATACACCTGAACAACAATGCCATAATGAGGCACACGCACAGGCCAGACATATAATAGAGCATGTGTTTGGGATGCTCAGGTTACGGTTCTGGTGTCTAGGCACATCCGGTGGAGCCTTGCAGTATTCACCAGCTACATGTATCCAAACTGTTATGGTATGTGCTATGCTACACAATATGATCCTGTGGAAACATCTGCAGCAGGAACAGCATGGGGCAGGGCCACACAGCCCCCCACCAATGCCAAGGCCTGCACAGGCACAGAGTGACCCGGAGGAGGAACAACCTGACCCTGCCCCAGTAGGCAGAAGGAGGTGTGCCCAGTATGCCCTGGCCTTGGAAAAGAGGCAACACATAGCACATGCACTGACACAGTAGGGACCCAGGGAATGACACCTCTCTCTGATTCACACATACAGTAGAAGGGATACCAAACATGACACTACCTGTGCTCAACCATGTGTAGGGAGTGCACTATGTGCATACGACATAGGCAGCCCTCCAGCACCATCTGCAAGTCTGGCACACCCTCAGCATAAGTCAATCAACCTACCAATTTCCAAATGGAGTAGAATGTGTCGTTACCAGTAGCTATGGTATGATATGAGCATGGAAGAGAATTGGGTGGCTGAATGTTATGGCAGCAGATAGTAAGACACCCATAGTGGCACCATGACATCTGTAACACATACTGGAGTCACCATAGTAGCCAGCACTACACAGGGTGACAAAACCCACTGCAGGAATTGTATTGAGTGACATGTGTGTCCATATGATCCACACATGCCAGTCAGGATGGTTCACATATCCAATGACATTCTCAGCCAGAAGGACAAGTGGAGACAAACCCAAACAGAGCCTGTGCCATGGCCCCTGAATGATGGCTATGGTTAACCTCCCCCCAGGCCTACACAGACAGACCACAGCAGTGCAGGCAGTGGGATGTTAGTACTGAAGGGTAGGAAGTCAGACAATAATATGTAGGGCAACCAAAGCCACAATCTGTAGTACACTGGTATGCCTCTAGTCAGCAGGATAGCAATACAGAATGAAATGGAGTACCTTACTTACAAGTACAATCATAGCAAATGTGTACAAGTGTCATGTGTGCCCCCCACATCCTACATAGTAATGTAATAACAGTCAGGTGTGCCCCCCAACCCTGTGTAGAAATGTAGAAATAGCCAGGTGTGCCATCCATCCTACACAGGGTTGGGGGGCACACCTGACTATGTGTAGAAATGCAGAAATAGCCAGGTGTGCCCCCCCATCCTACATAGTAATGTAATAACAGTCAGGTGTGCTCCCCCACTCCTGTGTAGAAATGTAGGAACAGTCAGGTGTGCCCCCCTTGCTATGCAGAAATGTAGTAACAGTCAAAGCCAAATGATTGATGGATACCCTGCAGAGACAGCATGCTACCTGTCACTGTACAACACAAATATCAGCACTGCAGTACAGACTACCTGGACACGATCCACACATTCAATACAGACCGCCATGCTGGGCATGCTCAGACACAGAGAAATAAAGGCAATGTCGGTCAACAACATACTGAAAGGTCATACTGGGCATGCTCACACACTTAAACACATAAAGGCCATGTCTGCAAACACCCTTGGACCAAACATATCTGGCAGTTGCAGTTGTTAGTGCAGACACTCGTCAGTATGCACCACTCATACCTTGCACACATAGTGGCTAGGAATACAGACATATATGTCAGAACAACACACTATAATAAGCCAAAGGTAGATGTACATAGATGTGTGGAAGAGGGTGACTGTGACAAGGAGCCATCCAGGCCTGTCCCACCCAGCACACAGCCAAAGGGCCCAAACACATGAGGTGCAGATGTCACTCACTGCAGATACTAGCCACCAATATCTGACAGCATTACAGACTATGTGGTGCACGTGCCAGCTGTGCAACATGACTGTACAAGGAAGTAATCATCTAGCAGCTGTATACACATACCTGTGAAATATGACCCCATGTGTGCCCGCATGTGGCTTGTCAACCCCTAGATGAATAGGTTATGGCCCCTGCACACACATTGCCCTCCCCATAGCCCTACTATGACAAGCCTGCTGAGGTCATCCAATGTGAAATACACCTTTGGGAGAGCTGTAGCCCAGTAATCTCTGTGGCACGTCCCATAACTATGCACTGCTGTAGTGTGATAAACTAGCTAGCTAGGAGTTCTAACCCCAGACTTGGCAGGTGTGTGTCTATGTACGTGCCTGACTGTGTAGAGAGCAATGCTTTTTAGGGTACTCACACTCCCTACAATTCATATACTTAACTGTGGCTAGGCTGCTGATGTCACCCACCTAGAAATACACCTCTGGGAAGATTGTAGCCCAGTAACTCCATAGTGCGTCCTGTAACTGCTTACTGCTGTAGTGTGATAAAGTAGTTAGGTAGGTGTTCTAATCCCAGACATAGCAAGTGTGTGTGTCTGTCTGACTCTGTCTGTGTAGAGAGCAATGCTTTTTAGGATACTCACACTCCTTACAATTCATATGCTCAACTTTGGCAAGGCTGATGATGTCATCCACCTAGAAATACACCTCTGGGAAGGATGCAGCCCAGTAATCTCTATAGCGTGTCCTGTAACTGCATACTGCTGATGTGTGATAAAGTAGTTAGGTAGATGTTCTAACCCCATGCTTGGCAACTGTGTGTGCATTTGTGTGCATGTTTGTCTGTCTCTGATTGTGTAGAGAGCAAAGCTTTTTAGGGTACTCACACTCCCTACAATTTATATACATAACTTTTGCAAGGCTGCTGATGTCACCCATCTAGAAATACACCTCTGGGAAGTTTGTAGCCCAGTGATCTCCGTAGCACGTCCTGCACCTACATACTGCTGTAGTGTGATAAAGCAGTTAGGTAGGTGTTCTAATCCCAGAAATGGCAAGTGTGTGTGTCTGACTCTGTCTGTGTAGAAAGTAATGCTTTTTAGGGTACTCACACTCCTTATATTTCATATACTCAACTTTGGCAAGGCTGCTGATGTCACCCACCTAGAATTACATCTCTGAGAAGGTTGTAGCCCAGTAATCTCCATAGTGCCTCCTGTAACTGTGTCTCATACACACACACACATGCCTATGCAACAACCAATATGGGGGTAGAACACTGCTTATTGGCCACTGATAGTAACTATGGGGTGATAGCAGTGGGCT
This sequence comes from Protopterus annectens, assembly GCF_019279795.1. Classification (NCBI taxonomy): domain Eukaryota; kingdom Metazoa; phylum Chordata; order Ceratodontiformes; family Protopteridae; genus Protopterus; species Protopterus annectens. The sequence goes on along the minus strand of NC_056737.1, from coordinate 822,090,274 downwards.
ACAGAGGGCATGGCACCCTGTCCATTTGTCCAATATGCACGTGCATGCAGACAGCGCACCTTCTCCAATGGACACCTGCAAAACCTGTGGTGCCATCACATGTGACCCACAAAGGACAAACCATGCCTGACAACATGCCATGTACTGACAGATGCCACTGACACCAGGGAATGCCATTGGCATGCTATCAATATAGGTGCAGGGTAAACCTGCTGCCCATTACCAGTTCCCACCACAGGTGGGCAAGACTGGCACATCTGATGATAATCTGTGATCACAACATGGGCCAGACACCCCAGGTACAGTTTCACATGTAAAACAAAGCAGACCAGCAGATCGACTCAAAGGAGGCCAAAACCAAAGCAGACACCAGATAACACCACAAATTAACCTAGGTTTCGTCTTTAATCAGACTTCTTCAGAATACAAATGATAAAAAACACTCCCTTTTTATATGTAACACATAATAATGACATCATCAAATTGTTGATGCAATAAAAATTCCTTTCAAAATAAAAGGAACACTCACAAAAAGTTAAAAAAATAGTTTTCGTAACACTCTAAAAAGCTGTTATCATAAAAGGTGTATACTTGAAAACAAAATCAACAATAAATGAACATATATGTTAATAGTGTGAACATGTCTACATTCACTAATAAAATCTATCCCAGAATATGTTAAATGAGTTAATAACTGATGGTACTATTAGATTTATGAAACCCGATAAAGGTAATGGGTTAGTAGTTATTGATCGGGTTGATTATGTGGACAATATGTTGGCCTTGTTGACCTCGGACACATACGAAGAGTGTAGTGTTAACCAGCTTAATATTGCTTATAGTAAGGTTAACCTGTTTATTGAGGACTTATTAATGCAAGGGCACATCAATGAGGTGGAACATTCTTATTTGAGCAATAACTATCCGCTGGTTAGTAGTATTTTCGGAATTCCCAAAATACATAAGGATTTAAATAACTTAGCCTTTAGGCCTATTGTCGATGGGAAACGTAGTAAAACCTGTTTTATAAGTAAATTTCTGGACCATGAGTTGCAAAAGGGTTTAAAAAAATTTGAATACATTACTAGGGACTCTTGGTCTTTCTTGGAGAAGCTGAAAGGAATTCAGATTAGTAACAATACTATATTGGCCTCCTTCGAGTCGATCTGCTGGTCTGCTTTGTTTTTGGTTTGTTTCTTTCCCAGTATGGACAGTTCCACATGTCACTGTACATGCATGCGGAAGGTCTGCATATCCCAGTCACCATCCATGTCATGGACTAAGGAACACATACATGGGAAGCGATGCACAGCATTGGCCACACACAATAGTCACCCAGGTGACTGGATGGGGGATACAATACCTACCTGTGTGGGCAACTGCAGACACTACAGCCCTGAGCCACAATGCAGACCATTGTCATGTGGCCTGATGCCAAGGTATACCCATCACCTAGCCTTGTACAGCCATTTGGCACAGTTGACCACCACATACCCGTGCAGACATGCACCCGTGTATGTCAGTACTGGCACCCTGTGTGTTTGTGTTTGTGTTGTATGGTGTGTATGTTCACATCCACACTCCCTACAACCCCCATGGGAATACTAAAGCATGCTGACTGATGTCAGTGATGACACCTACCCATACCCTTTGCCCATACAACCCCCGTATGACCCGTGTGGTGCAGTGATACCTGCAAAGTAATGTGTTGTGGCAATCCCACTACTGATGAGCTGTAATCCTGGCCCTACCAAGTGTGTTAATGTGTGTGAATCCCTGTGAGAGTGTGGCTGTGTTGATGCTGGCACCTGTTCATGCAGACAGGCACATGTACATCACCTACCATATAGCTATTGTATCCCTGTTGCAGATGTCACTCACCATCACATATATGTTCTGAGGAATCCACAACAGGTAACCCATGTGGCGCATCCAGTAACTGCATAGAGCTGTGATAGCACTACATAGTCGTCAGGGGTTTGATACCCTGTGCTGGTAGGTGTGTGACACAAACATATTTAAGTTTTACTCTCCCACCCCTCCCTGACTTATCTTTGCCTCTGTCTGCCTCTCCCACTCCCTCTCTGGTGGATGTGGAAACCTACACCTGCTTTGCTTAGGCAGCAGCATGTGTATTTTAAGTGATGCTCATGATCAGCTGATGGCCTCTGCATGAATTGCAGCCCTCCCCTAGCTGATTGCATGTGGAACAGCTGTGGTATAATTCCCATAGTCAATTGCATGGAAACACACTCCAGTATCTAGGAACATCATGTTGGTGTTGGCCCTTTTCATTCACTGTGAGCAGGAACTAGATCAGTTGTTTGGCAAACAGCATCTCAGATGGATTGGGTATTTACCTCTAACAACATACACTGTGGAAATAGGGCAACACACAGGAGGGGGATGTGCCTGACCTGACTACAGACCGTAAGTGTTGCTATACTGCATTTGGAGTAATGTTGGTTTAACAGTGAGTGTGTGTGTGTGGATATGGCTGTCCTACATGTCTCAATACCTGCCATGTCAGTGCCATGTTTATGAGAAATCCCCATCTGCAGGGTCATCTGCAGACTGGGCATTCTGTTGTGCCTTTGGTTTCATGTGTTACCCACGGAGCATATATCTGTGGACTGCAGAAGGTAGTGTGAGGATTGCAGTCTGTAGATGGTGAAAGCTGTGACAGTTACTGACTTCATATCCCTCATAGGACATATGTTGCAACAAACCCTGTTACAACAGTAAATGTATGAGGTTATCACAGCAACATGTCAATATTGGCCCTGTTTCAGCCACAACTCTGTCAACCTTTGTACATATGTCGTGCAGGAAGTGGTGCATATGTGCTGTACACCATAATTAGTGCCATCATATCTGATACAAGCCAGTGAAATGTCAGACTGCTACACCTGTTATGTACAGTAAGGGTTATATTTGATGACATAATCTGGACATTCTGTGGATGTTTGTACAGTACTGAGGTCTGTGTACTTATGGTGAATGTTGACAGTGTGTGTATTGTTAATATGTGCTTTAGTCTGTGCACAGACTGTGGTAGATGTCATTGTTCTAGGTCCTGTCATATCTGATGTTACATGCTGCTCCACTGTATGGTACAGTATTGGCGTACAGGTTTCTAGGGCTATACACACACATGTCCCATACCACAGACAGCCATCAGACTAACCTGTGTAGCAGCCCAGTATATGTAGGGTCAGTCTGTGAGTGGCACATATAAGGATACTGTCAAACAGATAGTCCATATACTGTAATATTATGCTAGCTTAACATATGTGGCTGTGGCTGTGTTCACATTGGTTGTGGTTATGCACTTTCACACAGGTGTAGCTTACCCTGTGCTGTGACATGCCTGTAGAGCCTGCTATATATGCAGGTACATGTGCATTCCCCCATAGGAGATGTAGGCCAGTGTTGAGCCAGATACTTGCCAGATGTACTGCTGCTGGGCCTCCCTTAACAGTCATGTATGTCAGACAGAGCAGTGGGATGCTGTACAGATGTATGTCAATATCTAGTGGGTAGCATGTGGCCATGGCACCCCTGTACCAGCGGTTATTATGTGTCAAGCCAGACAGGGGTGTGTGAATGTATAACCTATGGTGGCAAATGTATACCAGTCATTATGTGTTATACCCATCTACATGGCTGTCTACATCCATATTGTCAGGCATGGTACACATGTTGTGCACTAAGGGGTTATGTGTATACCTCTGGACTGTACAGAGTGTGTCAGAATGTCCACATATATTGGCCAATATCTCTGCTGCCATCCACAGGGGCATTACGTGCTAGCAGTAGTACTTTACTATGATGTCCTTAGGATGTCTGTCAGTAGCCAGTGGCACACATGTTATAAGCAGATGTGACCTCCCACACACACCATGTCTGAGAAGACAATCCCAATAACAGTAGCAATAGTCTACTAATATACCTGCTATACATACCTGACATCCCCTTGCACTATGTTGTTGGGACTATACAGGCTGGGATAGGGCTACACTCCATGTCCAGGGCATATGGTGGAAATATATGTACATATAATTATATATATATATATATATATATATATATATATATATATATATATATATATATATATATATAAAATTATCCATGTGTAGTACTTCCAATTACCATTGTCATGGCAACCACCTGGTATAAATCCCTACATCATGTGGGCGCTGTCCCTTTGTGTGATGGACATCCTTCCTGTGTGTGGGCATCAGTGTTACAGACAGCAGGTAGCAATACCTTTTACAGGATAACCGGCACACTCAGTGCAGTTACATATTTGTAGGAGGCTCAGAAACTAAGACAGAGTGTGAGTAGAGTTGTGTTATGCTTTGTATAGCACTGGTGCTACTGAGTGTGTGTGTGTACATACTAGTTTACTTTGGAATACAGTCTGTCTGCATAGCCCTCAATTGTGGGCCTAGACTCTTGGTGGCCAGAGGTGTGCCTATCATGTTTTGTCTGTCCATCACACATGTCCTGTTTCATATATTTCACTGGCAGTGTGTATGTTGAGTGCTATCAGCACATGGCTACATCCATTTCTGTTTCTAACCTCAATTCCCTGACTGAAGTTATGTTGCAGACTATCCTTTAACACCAGCAACCTGCTTAGTGTATGGCAACAGTTTTCCACATATGTGCCTGTGTTCCAGCCTCTGTCCTCCACCTACATACCAAGCTTAGCACATATGGCATACTGTCAGGTGTCGCTCTGTAGTGGGCTGTAAGTATATCACACTGCCATTGCTGCCATCAGTCCACTGCTGTTGTATGCCCCACACATACGGTGGGGTTGGGGCCATATATGTGTGGGTGTCACCTACACAATACATGTGTGCCCTTATGCACTCCAGAGGCCAGTGTATGTAACAGTGGTATATGGCCCTATATTATTGAGTTTAGAGGAGGGGAGCACCATAAGTGACCTAGGCTGTTACAAAATGTGGGGGTATTAGGGTTGAGCTGCCTTAAGTTATCTGGATGTACAGTACCGTATACTTCACCTATATTTACATTACTTACATAAATTGGGTTAATGCAAGCCTACTGTCTCCTGCCATACAGCCTGTTCTGTTTGTCAGTGTGCTTGTGATGGTGTCAGTTATGCCTTGTTATGTAACAGTTACAACCCATTTGGTCACATAACATCTTTACCACCTAGTGATTTTGTACAGAGTGTAGATAGAGGCTGCTGAACTATACACCTGCATTACATACTATTGATTGTTTGGTATCCTGTGGCCCAGTCTGTCCTCACTATTGTACAATTTGAAGGGCTTGGCCTGGACAGCAACAGTTGTGAACCTTTCCAGACTACTGTATTAGTATAACTGTTTCATAGTTGCATTACTCTGTTTATATCGATGTCAGTGTCTGAACAGCTATATGACATGGTATATATATATATATATATATATATATATATATATATATATGGGTCCCTATCAGTTCGTCGAAATTTCAATTCACCTAACTGTCATTTCGTCTAAACTTCATTACATCGACAAGCATTTTAGGTGGGGGGCTTCACCCCCCACACCCCCCAATGTGGGGGGCTGTGCCCCCCACCCCCCCTAACTATATATATCAACTCCAGGGTCGCACAACATTGGGGACGGGGGCAAATGCTTGTCGATGTAATGAAGTTTAGACGAAATGACAGTTAGGTGAATTGAAATTTCCACGAACTGATAGGGACCCATATATATATATATATATCTGTAATAGTACACAAATAAAGGTTTTCTATTTCTGCAAACCTGTGTGTGGTGTTTTTTCCTATGACCTCTCTGTGGGTATATGTTGCAGGCAGCGATTGCCATTTGTATGGGTGGCCCATACAGTGTCCAGTTGTTCAGGTGTTAAATGTAGGCATAGTGGCTGTTCCATATTGTATGCACCTTCTACATATGTATCTTACTGTACATATTTCTGCGTGTGTATGTGTAGTCACATGTATATCTATATCTATATCTATATCTATATATATATATATATATATATATATATATATATATATATATGTATCTGCATATCTGTGTCTGTTCATCTGTATCCTGGGGATGTTGATTTCTTCTACATTTTACATTTCCTATGGGAGGCAGACTGTACTGCATGATGTGTTATCAATACCAGCATGACATCATACAGGTGGGATGTAGTACTGTTAATATCTTCTGCCCATGTCGTGTCAGGTCCTGGTTATGGGATCTGCAACACTTGGTAGTGTACTTCAGGGTGGAAGTGTTTGGCTGTAGGGGGATGTGTATTCGTACAAGACGTATAGTGTGTGGGGCCTCTCAACCCCATTAACAGTGCATGTGGACATATGTGTTTTTGTTAATCTGCCATTGCTATCTACAGATATATGGCCATATATATCTATATAGATATATATATCTGCTTACATATATATAATTATGTCCGTATATACCTACATAGATATATATCTGTGTACACATATGTAACTTGCTCTGTATATGTAGACATATAGGTGTAGACACATATATGTGTCGATGTAGGCATTTGCATGCATATATGTTCATATATATTACTATATATGTATATATTTTTAGAAATATATATATATCTACATATATAGATATGTTATATCTGTTTAGACAGTAATATATTTACATACACATACATCTAGATGTTGGTATACATTCTCTATACTGTTGCATGACTGGACTGGATGATATGTTTCTGAAAACAACAGAGTTATTTATATCTGGCATGGCTTAGTGGTAAATCACTTTGTGTATGGTGTGCATGGTCCTGGGTTTGAGCCTTGCAGAGGCTGTTTATTTTGTTGCTGGGCAGAACACAGGCCGTTGGATACAGAGTGATTAAGGTACTTTAAAGCAGTTGTAAGTGGGTTTGCGTGGGTTTGTGCAGAGGTAAGAACTAACTTCTGGTTACAGTTTCTTACACTCAGCTTTTACATTGTTTAACCAGTGTGTGCATTGCTTACCCCTGCGCAAACAGGCTTAAACCTGCTTACTGCTGCTTAAAATTGCATACTCCCGCTTACCACTCCTCTAATTTCTTTAAAAGAAAAGAAAAAGGGGTTGATAGGAAAGTGGTGAAAAAAGGGGCACCATGGACTTGCTGGTTCACAGCCCGCTCATTGGCAGCTGTCAGAGAAATACAGAAAATAGCCAGGGATATGCAGGAAGGGTGTAGGGAAGGTCCATAGCTGCCCATTTCTTCTACAGGAACAGCTGTGCATATACACTAAATTTGGAGGTAGATTTGAACACCCAAACCCCTGGATGGAGGTGTGCACAGCAATAATAAGGTGTGATGCCAATTAGACTGGATTACATGTGTCCAGTGGACAAGTGTGTGAAATGGACAGGTATGTATGGGGTGAGATTTTTTTGTGGGAACAGATTGCCCTTTTTTTCTTTTTCAGGTGAGAGTGGGATGTTGGGGAGGGGTAGTAGGTATATTTGGGGAAGTAGCTTGGGATAGGTTAACAGACAAGACAAACAAGATGCATACAGGGGCAGTAATGACACATGTGGGGGGTAAAGACCTCGAATGGGGAGGGGTGTTTGGAAGTCGCAAGCCCATGAGCCCCCAAATGGAAACAGTGAGACTGAGGTCCCCATCCATGGGCAGTTGCCACTGCACCTTCATGGCACCAAAGGTGGCTGTGCTGGGGGCTGGGCAGGAGGGGCAGGCTCACCCTCTAATTACACCATGTGGCTCTCAATGCCATCAGGTGGGGGCCAAGCCCCATCATCTGCAGCAGTTCCACTCAAAGGTGGTGCAGGGCCAACAGAGGAGGAGGTCCTAGGCTGGGCCCCAGATGTGCTGGTGGCTGGTGCCATGGTCACAGAGGTGGGACAGGTGGGTCCGCTGGGACCAGCCTTCCCATAAGAGCTATGGTGTTGCAGTTTTAAGAAAGATATCAGTTAGTCATAGTCAACAGCATTCAGGATTAGTTATAACAGCATGCATATGTATTCCCATTAACCAAGACACCAGTTTACAACAGTTGCAGATCAAGCAGAACACATGCATATATGACACAACAGTGGCCATTACAACAGCTTGCAGGTTTCATTGATGGCAACAGGCCACCAATATGTGAGTATTTTAATATGGCACATGCATAGTACCAAATGTGAATATTTATAAACCAATAGGACATATGTCCCAACAAAAGTTTGGAGTGTACATGTACCCATTGAAGTGTGTAATAAGGTTATTGTTGCACATATGGAGGGGGTGAGAGAGAGAGAGGTCAATTAACAACTAATATTGTAGTTTTCACAACTTTCTTATTCACTGCCGTGATCTGTCCCTTACATGTATTATTGCACTACCCAATGTTCTTACTATGTACAATGGTATGTTTGTAGATTAGTATATGCATGGACTGTGTCTTACGTATAGTCTACACCTCTTACCTGTTATACCTGTTGAGAAAATCATTGTTAACACTACCTGACAATTTCTACACATACTCCCAGATTCCATGCTTGTAGACAAGTATATACATGACCTGTGTTGTACCTACAGTCTACACCTTTTACCTGTTCTAGCTGTAGGGAAAATCTTTGTTAACACTACTTGACAAGTTCTACACATACTCCCAGATTCCATGCTTGTAGTCAAGTATATATGTGATCTGTGTTGTACCTACAATCTACACCTCTTACCTGTTATAGCTGTGGAGAAAACCTTTGTTAACACTACCTGACACATTCTACACATACTCCCAGATTCTATGTTGCTGTTATACACATACCTAACAATCTGTTATTGCACACACTCTGGTCAAGGCATGACAGGATGCAGGTGTTAATGTGACATATATATTGAGAATTGTTGTCATACACTTTGGGTGAGATTCTACAATGACAGGTTTGTTTCCATATACATTCTCTTTTTATGTTCAAGTCTGACTATCCATTATATGTCAGTATAAGCAGCCTACATTTCTTGGATCATCACACTGATATGTCAAGGGAACAGGTTACCAGGCAGCAGATCTGGGCCATTTATCTGGACATGCTGGATAGATCAGAACAGTTGAGCAGTATGACTATGCATACAGCTTACTACCTGAACATTCTGCCACAGTCTGTACAGTTGATGGTTATAATTATGCTTACAGACTATTATCTGAACATTCTAGCAAAGTCTGTACAGTGGTTGGGTCTAATTATGCACACAGCTATCTATCTGAACATTCTCACAAACTCTGTACAGTTGTGGGATATGATTATGCCTACAACTTACTACCACTCCCAATATTCTAACCCCTGCTGTGTGTGGTAAAAATATTACAGTTGACATCACAGTACACTGTGCTATCAGGGAATTGGTGTGAAGCATTTCAATGGTTTCTGTCTAAGTCTCCCTCAGTTGCTCTATATGACTGAACTATTGGGACTTCCAACATTGTTATACTGACCTTCCTACACATTTTACCTGCATTCAACAGTGTGGGTAACACTGCTTAATACAACAGTACTATTTATGGAATGCAACACTACAACAACATATGTAAGCAGGGTGTATACAAGCACTCCAAGGGTTATACTTTTATTCACAAGATATTACACCTTTATTTCCATGCAACCTATATGATAGTCTTGCTGCCATATTGTCTGGTTTATTCAGTACATCCCATACACAATACATTTTTATAATGGTACAACACTTTCCAGAACTGTTATATTTATTTGTTATGACAGTAGATGCAGGAATATTACTAACCTGCCTCATGACACAGCCTTTGCAGCCTAGCAGCATGGACTTGCTGGTTCACAGCCCGCTCATTGGCAGCTGTCAGAGAAATACAGTGATATTTAGCCATTACCTATCCATAGTATACACAAGCTAGGCAATCATTATCGACGTAGTAGACTGGGTACTTAGTGCTGGGGCATCATCCATCTGCCTTGCTTCTTGGATCTGCTGGTCTAAGAGATCACCCCTCTACTGCTTCAGGTCAGCATGGTGATGCCTGACCTGCTCACCAGTCTGGGGGATACTAGTGGCACTGGTGAGGTCACAGGCAAGATTGCCCCAGGCCTCCACTTTATACTGAGAGCCCTGGGACTGGTCCTGCAGTAGTGTCTCCTCATGGTGTTTTACCAGAAGCCATACCATGAATCTGGACTGCTGGGTGCCCCAGGACTGCACTCTAAATCAAGTGCCTTCCCCAACTCCAGCCATTCTGCTTACAGTAGGGAGCTGCAGTTACAGGAATTATTGGCGCTTGTGGGGTTTAAATACACCTGATTTCCTGCACTTTCCTGTGATTGGATGGTTTAGAAAAGGCTAAGCTATGGGCACACCTGCTTACCTAATGTTGGCATTGCTTAAAGGGGCATACTACTGGGCAGATTCAGTTAGCTGGCCTACACATTGCTTGCCCCAACTAAGCTGAGCTGTGCAATGCTTAGCATTGCTTAATATTTAATTTGAATTATATTATCCTTTTGGCATTGATTTATTATTTGTTACATGTTATATATGTGTCTGGTATCCGTGATTCATGTGTACATACACTGTATGGGGTCCTGGGGACTTCAACACTTTATTACAATAACACCTCACATCTGGCCTTACTGCAGTACTCCAGTTGACATATTTATGTTATGTAGCAGGTTATACAACATCACACTGTACATAGATTTCTTTCACATGTTCAGTTTGATTTTCCTATGGTGAGGATTTGTTTGTTGAAACCTCAATCTTATGTACTGCTGTGATGGCTTAGTGGTTAACTACTGTGACTGTAGTGTATGGGATCTTGGGTTCAAGACTTGCAGAGGCTGTTTATTTTGTTGCTGGGCAGAACATGGGCCATTGGATACAGAGTGGTTAAGGCACTTTAAAGCAGTTGTAAGCGGGTTTGCGCGGGTTTGCGTGGAGCAAACCAGTACTTACTTCTGGTTACAGTTTCTTACACTCAGTTATCTTCTACTTTGCTTAATCTGTGTAGGCAATGCTTACCCCTGTGCAAATGCACTTAAACATGCTTACTAGTGCTTACATATGCTTAGTACTGCTTATTTGTGCTTAAACCTGCTTACTAGTGCCTTATTCATTATGACACTGACACTTCACATGTGCATTCCCTGCAGTACTCCAGTTCATAAATATATGTTTTTTAGTGAGTTTTGCAACAAAAATATTGGTTATAACGTGCTTTGCCATGTAAAATAGAATGTGTTGCAGTGGGATTCGAACCGGGAATGCCTGCTCGTTAGGCGAATGCTCTGCCCACTACACTATTGCTGTGCTGCTTCATTTACATATATCTTCCATGTTATCCTCTTCAGCCTTTTAAGCTGCTATAACTGTAGCTAAGCAATGGACACACCCATGCGCCTATGGTTATCTGTAATCAGATTTTTTAAAAATCAATAAATAAAAGGGTTTCTTTTTTCATTTATATGTACTGTTGCTGTTGTACACATGGGGACTGTTGGGGACTGTTGGTGGGGATATGAGGACACCTATGAGTGAGCTCACTCATTTCTTAACACCTTCCGCTTTGTACATTGCAGGGGCATGTTTATTCTGAGAGCTCTGCTCTCAGACATGCCCCCTGCACTCATACAAGCTCTGTGTAAGCCTAGGAGATTGGGCAGTGCGCCTTGTTAATATGCATGGTGCGCTGCCATCCTGCTCCTAAATGGGCACTTCAGTGCAGGACTAAGCTAGTCCTGCATGGAAGATTAGTGAATCCGGGGGTGTGCATTTTGTATTTTGTCTTGGACCTAGCAAGAACGTCCACTCATCATTACCATCTGCACTTGCCTTGCTGTAAGTAAGATTTAGAGCATAGTATCTCTTTTAGATATAGATAGGAATTATAATAAAGAGTCGTTTAGATGTTCCCTGTATTTATTTGAGATGTTCCTGCAATGTTGTCTTAAATATTGTCTGTGATTTTGAACTCTGAAGTTGCTGTGTTGATTTGCTGAGTATTGTCTTGTTCTGTTATTATTTATTATTAAATATATTTAAACCTATCTTTGTGGTTGGTATTTGTGAGACATATTCAAACTCTTAGCGTACTTGCATATGTATTTGGTGACACTGTACATGCCATTACTAAATAACCTGGCAAGTTTTGGTCAGACTACCATTTGGATTAATTGTAACATTACACAGTAGGACTGGACACCCTTTGTTAAGGGCCTTAAGTAATTGATAACAGTGGTTAGTGGCAGTGGAAACTACCTTATAGCCTGGGCAGAAGGGGGCATAGCTAGTAAACCTGTGCCAGTCTTTGCTAGGAGAGTGTGTGTGTGTGTGTGTGTGTGTGTGTGTGTGTGTGTGTGTGTGTGTGTGTGTGTCTGTATATAAATCAAACACCAAAGAGAGTGTGTGTGTGTGTGTGTGTGTGTGTGTGTGTGTGTGTGTGTGTGTGTGTGTGTGTGTGTGTGTGTGTGTGTGTGTGTGTGTGTGTCAGCTTCCTGAACAGAGACATGAAGCACTGGTTGGACAGAGAGGGTGCTGGAGGTTTTGGCTTGGCCAGTCAGCTGAGACCTCAACCCTATAGCTGTGCCAGTGGGGAGTCTTATTGGGGATCTGGAGAAAGAGGGAGAAACCAGCCCCAGACTGACTGTGATCTCTGTGTGCTCTTAAGGGAAATTGCACTTTACTGTGTGTGTACTTGTCAACCTCTCAGTGTGTATGCCCCCCACAGTTGCCAGTGGTGAGGATTGAGGCTCCTTGATTGCTGGGTCAGTGCAGGGGTGTCGACCTCTATTTTGGGTCCTGTGTCTGGGTGAGTTTTTCTGTGGCTGGGATTGACTGTCTGGGGGCTTGTTTGTTGATGAGCAAGTGTATGTGTGTTTGTATCTGTGCATATATGTGAGTGGTTGTGGATGAAATGTCTGAGTATGTGTGTGTGTATGTGTGTGTATGCGTGGTTGTGTGGATGAGTGTGTGAGTTTTGTTTGTGCGCAAGTGTGTGTGTGTGTGTTTGCGCGCGTGCGCGCGCGCGTGTGTGTGTGTGTGTGTGTGTGTGTGTGTGTGTGTGTGTGTGTGTGTGTGTGTGTGTGTGTGTGTGTGTTCATGTGGGGGGAATGCCTTACCAATGTGATGATGCATGGGCTGCTGGGAAATACTACTGCCAACAGGTGTGACAATGCTAGTGTGAGAGTCAGAGATATGTTAATAGGCCAGTAATGAGGTCTTTCTCATTGCAGCCATAGGTATCTCTGAATCAGATTTTCTCATCACCACAGTAATTGACCAATCCATCGTAGGCAATCACCATGCACAGTGATACCTTTTTTTCTGAATTCTAGTGCATATGTATAGCTTGAGGGGTTATAAGTAGTTTGTTATACTTATTGTGATTTATAAAATTCAAATGAATCTAATGAATACAACCAATGTATAACTTCATCTATACTGAATAATTTGCTATTTGCACTTGCATTTGTGATTTTAGAGATATACAAGAATATGAATTTATTTTGCCATAAGTCTCGGGATTCAGCCATTGGAAGTTGCAGTGCAGATTCCAGAGCTCCACAGGATGGAATGAGTTAAATGCTAGAATCATCAGACACTATAGATCATGTATACATGAAGGAATGTGCCTAAATGGTGGTGTAAACCTTAGCTTTGCTATTAATGCAAATCGGCCTTGTTATGTGGATTGCACACATGATGTAAACAGAGGAGCCATGACTTAAAGGGCAAATATTTTTCTGTGATATGTGTACAGTTTCTAAAGAGACCCCTGATACTTGTATGGTTAAATTAATTTTTTATGATATTAGGCAGTGTTAACAGTACCCTGCTGCTGTTTTAATTGCTTCCTTTTTGTTTTCTTGTACTTTTGTGTAATCTGTTGGTTTTGTCTGAGATACCTCCCTCCCACTGCTGAATCTGTGGTGAGTTGTCCTTTGACATAGCAATTATCATGGCAGTGGGATACACAATATGACATTTTACCAGGAGAAATGGATAAAAATCTAAAAATGTTGGCATGAATACAACAAAAGTGGTGCAGGCTCTATTCTTGGTACAGCTGAAATTATCAGTGATCATGCAAGGATGAACTATACTGGCCTTGGGAGGGACCAGTGAAGGCAGGGTCAATACCCAGATATCTGGTGTCCATCACACCACAGTTTGCACTGCCTAAGGAATCACGATTCAGATGTGCAAGAAATAACAGAAGATATAATCACAGTTCAACTTCTGTTCATATACAGACATTTGTGAGAAGTGGTACAGTCAAGGCAAGCTGTTCAAATACCTAAGGGCAATGTTTATGTCTGTAATATGTGTGTGTGTGTGTGTGTGTGTGTGTGTGTGTGTGTGTGTGTGTGTGTGTGTGTGTGTGTGTGTGTGCGCGTGTGTACAGAGTAGGAGTGAGACAGGAAGAGAGAGAAAGGTATGCATTCTCCTTATTACAGAAGATTTAATGCAAATGTCTACATATTATTTATTTATTTAGATTTTATTTTCTTGGCGGTCCCTATTGGGAACATAGCAATTTTCAGAAGGGATCCAGGGGGAAGCTACTCAAGCAGTCTTACATAAACATGGCACATGGACATGTTGACTAAATAAGAATAATCAAATATATTGTAAATGAATGGATTTAAAACAGATATACAAAGGGGGGACAGAAGAGGGTATCCCTCTAAGACTGATGGTACAGATGGATGCATGTTACTAAAATATACATACGTATATACACATAAAACCAAATGATGCAGTCATTAAGGCAGTATACAATTTTTTATATATAGTATGACATGTAAAGGTTTATTATCATTTTACAAATTATAAACTTTGTTTGTGAAAATATGAGTAAAGGTGTTATGTTTTTGGGGTTCCACTTCATATCATCGAATTATCATTTCATCGAATTTCAAATCATCGAGACCAAATCATCGAAAGCTCATATCATCGAAAACTCATATCATCGAATCTCAAATCATTGAAAACTATGAAGCAACTACAAATAACATCCCACAAAGTTTTTACTACGTTTATGCAGGGGGGCAAGCCCCCCTGCACACCCCCCGTAAATAAAAATGCCAACTCCAAGGTCACACTACAGTGGGGGAAAAAGGTAATTTCCTAACCCCACTGTAGTGCGACCTTGGAGTTGGTATATTTAATTACGGGGGGTGTGGGGGGTGCAGGGGGGCTTGCCCCCTGCATAAACGTAGTAAAAAGTGTCTGGGATGTTATTTGTAGTTGCTTCATAGTTTTCAATGATTTGAGATTCGATGATATGAGTTTTCGATTATATGAGTTTTCAACGATTTAGTCATGATATTTTGAAATTCGATGAAATGATAATTCGATGATATGAAGTGGAACCGTTTTTGGACATAATGAACAATAACCTTTATGGATTATTTTTCCCTCATATGAAACATTGTAAGGAAATTAATTTTCTAGATGTCACATTTGTAGGTAATCCTGGATCAAATGTAAACTCAGAGTTGTACAGGAAGCCTACTGCTTCAAATATACCATTGCATACTTCCAGCTACCACCCTTTACATATAAAAGGAACCTTTACCATATAGGATCCTGCTGAAGGTTAGAATAATTTGCAGTTCTAGAGCTGAAGTACTGGTTATAATAAGAATGATGTGTTGAAGGCTTACAACAAAGTTTCTATTTAAGTAGAAAAGAATTATAAGAATAAACCTAGCTCTGTATCAGCAAGGTATTATTAAAAACATAATGGAAATAAACAGGATGTTGTATCCAAAATCTTTTTTATTACAGAATATAATGTTTTCACTGATATTATGATTCAAAAGATGAACAATGTTGGAAGTATATTCAAGGATTGAGGATAGACACACATAATTGTCAGGCACAAATTAAGCATGATATATATGGCCTAGTGGGGGGGGGGGTGGCCATGGTGGTGCAGCGGTTAGTGTTGCTGCCTCACAGCAAGAGGTTCTCCAGTTCAGTTCTTGGCTGGGGTGCCTTCTGCATGGAGTCTGTATGTCCTCCCTGTGGTCATATGGGTTTAGACCAGGTGCTCCAGTTTCCTCCCACATTCCAAAGACATGCAGTAGTTGGATTGGACACTCTAAACTGGCCATATGTGAGAGTGTGTGTACAAGTTAGTGGTATGAATGAAGTATCATGGCAGGGCTAGCCACCTGGCAGCGTAAACCTTGGCTTGAGATGATTGTCACTACAGAAGTGACACCCCGACCCCATGTGTAAAATGAGAAAAGAGATTGAGGATGGATGGATGGATATATGGCCTAACAGGATGACCATTGTGCAGATTATTTTATGGCTATGCGAGAAAAAAGCTATTGATTCCTATGTTTTCCATGCCAACAGAGCAATGCCTAAATCTTGGGACCTAAAAAAAGTGTGGGATCTGGAGGCCCATTCACATGCACTCTCAAGTTGAAATTCATGGATGCAGAAAATGAGGTGATACTATGGGCCCTCTATCTCCATGGCCGATGGCTTTTCAGTACCAATGTCAAAGACCAACCCTTCTGTGACCATGCTTGGGCTGATATGGTCACCACTGCAAATCTAGTGGGTGATTATGACCACGGCTATGACATGGTCCATTGCCAGTCTATGATCCATAGTACCACCCACTGAGCAGAGGCAGTGGCATGGGAATGGATAGCAGCTGGTGGATGACCACTGTCTGAGCCATCTCTTATAGAGATGGAGGTGTTCCTGTCCTCTTTGATAGGTAAAATCACCTTCACAGAGTTTCACATTACAATGCTGGATTTTGGGTCTGAGCTGGACAGGCCCCAGAGAGTTTCAGCTGTAGATGCCCCCAGCTATGTAGCCCTACGTCATATTATCAATATCTGCCAACTGTCCTTAACAAATTGTTAGTGTAATGTTCCTTAAATCTGCCTGAACTATGGTATGACCCAAGTTCCATGTCCATTTGCATGAGGTATGGTCAGAGTTATTAATTGTTATCATAGTTTTATAGTCATTAAGATATCATTTGCATGTGTAGTTGTGGTGCTGGGTCATATTTACACTATGTATATTTTTTGCTTTGGTTTATTCGAAGGTGAATCTTTATCTGATACCAGCACTGAAGAAATGCCTCTGTTTGATGTTGGAGGATCTGTTGCTTCTGATAATTATGGTGAGGATGAGATGGTACAGTTAGGGGGTGCAGTGTATTTCTTGGGACACAGGAAGTGTGAGACCTACATTCCCTAGAGTAAAGACACAGTCTCTATGCCTTCATTTACCCAGGTAACAGAACCATCTGAGATTGGAGAGGTCAATGGTGGCATTCCATATCAGGGAAATATGGCAGTCCCCACATCAGCGATGTGTTCATCATCTCCTAGTACTCATGGGAAGGGTGTTCCACACAGGGGTTTGGTAATGGTGCTTTCCAGAGGTATGGTTACTAGCCTCCACTTGAAGTTGGTGTGTCAGTAGTTGCCACCAAATGTATGTGCAGGACCATCATAGTATCACAAGCAAGTTCCACCACAGCCATTGCAGAGATAGTGAGGATGATCCAGGCTGTGCACACTGACATATGGGAGTTCATGACCCATATGTGTGATTCATTGGATAGACTGAATATAAAACTGGACTGTGCACTGTCTTCCTGGATCATCCTCACTGCCAGTAATCTGCTACAGCCGTAGGTGTTACCAATATGGCCATGAATGTGGGGGATCATGCTCCTGTTAGCTCTTCCACAGCAACATCGATTGTGGAGGCATCTATGCCCAAGAGATGGCAGCCCCAGGGTCATGGCTGTCATCATGCTGACACATCTGCTGGTGGATGTTGATATAGGTCATGCAATACACCAACATCAAGCCAAAGTCATGATATAGCTAGTGTAACTCCTGGCAGAGCCAGCTGTTATGGGTGGGAGCATGCAGAGGAAGCTGAACCCCTGTCACACATACCTTGTAACTGTCCAATAGGCCTAGTCACACTGTGCCCCATGTGCTGAGACTGTGTTCCTTCACACACACACACACACACACACACACACACACACACACACACACACACACACACACACACACACACACCACCATCACAGCCTTCAGCAGATCACTCACATATCCACTGACCCTTTGACACATTAGCACCTCCTCAAAATCAAGTTCATACAATATACATAAATGCACTTTTGTTTTGTTACACCATAGGACTCACACTGCACTCCTTCCCTACCCATGCAAATGATGACAACTGAGCCTTGCCCTTTCTACATTGTTAGTTGGGGTGCCTATGTCTGATGAACATTGTTCCATAGCGAAGCACTGGATGTTGATGTAAACACAGTCTGGTGATTTTGTATGCATCATTTTTACTGTATCTATTTATATATTTATGTTGTAAAGCTGTGTGCAATGCACTATCTGTTTGCTAGTGCCAATACATACTGTGCACACCCCCATCCCATGCTGCTGGCTCATCCTCTGACTCCTCATGTGTAATAGCTGCTGCTGCCTGTGGTGCTGGGAACTTCAGTCCCTGCAAGAGGCCACCCTTCTGTAACTGCTTCCTAAGTATCATATTTTGTAACATAGTACACAGGATCAGTATTTTTGCACTTGTGGTGGGGATCATATTGCAGGGCATCACTGGAATTGTCCAGACAGCAACAGCATGACTTCAGCAGTCCAAACACATGCTCTGTGATATTTTTTGTTTGTGATAGTGCATGGTTACACCCCTGGTCAGTTTGATTTTGTGGATTTCTGATGGGTGTCATGAGCCAGGGTTCTAAGGAATATCCTGCATCACTCTGTAGGTAGTCACTCCTTGCATACTGTTGGTAAAGTTCACAGGTGTGTCATATGTGTAAATCGTGAAAACTGCTTGGGTGGCTGGCACACACATTGTAGATGATACCTTATGCAATACAGGCCACGGCAGTTGATGGAGTGATTCCATTTGCGGTTTGCAAACCTCCTTCCCAGTTCAGCTGGTGTGGCCTCTACAACCTTTGCAAAATGGGATATGTCATAAAAAATCTCACATGGTGTTTGCTCTCTCCTGTGGGCTATGCAAAAAAACACATATGTTAACCTACATGCCAAAGCATGACATTGAGGAACTGATTCTCAATACAGATGCCTGAGATACTCCCACTGTGTCCTCAGGAGGTCACTGAATGGTCCTTGTAGCTAAGATACATAAAGCTATACATACTTTTGTATCCACTGGAATAGGTGCTCCACAGCTGCCATAGGGCTGCAGATGAAGCCAACAAATGTCCATGATTTCTTGCATGGTATCCCTGTCTGCACAGAAATGGTTCACTATGTCAGTGTCATGAAGGCCATGAAATGATAAGCATGGTCTGATGTCCCAGCACCTCTCAGTTGACATTGTTCTCCATCAGCTGCAGTGGCTGCAATGAGAGTATATACACCTTTAGAAATGGTGCAGCAACCCCTAACATGGTACATTACTTTACTTTGCCTGAACACAAGTATATGACCATGTATAGTTAAAGCAGGTGCAGAGTCATTGCATGACATTTAAACATTTCTTGTCACTCTGACATGTTTTTTTTTGCCTCATTATCATACATGATGTTTCTTTATATAGCCATTAGCATATAACCCATCTGACCCTGTTATTTCAGCTGCCGCATCATGTAGCTGGGTCTTCTAAATTATACACATACTGTATGCATCCACTCGTCAAGTAAATTCACTTACATAGATATGGAAATTTCTGAATTTGGCCGGGGATGAACAACCATATATCAATCAGTAGTATTTTAAAAATAAAATCTCTAACAAGATAAAAATAAAATTTATATCTTGCACATGTACACACATATTTATATATGCATACATTGTTTGATGTTTGAACACATTATGAGTATAAAAAAGTTTCATTATACATGTATAACATGTTTTGATGTTTGAACAAATAATGAGCATAAAAATGTATATATATGATGTGTGTTGTAAATTCACACAGTACAAGTAGTTGTATTCATCACTATTATCTGTATTTATTACTATCTAAAAATACCTTTTTAAAAAAATACATCAAAAAAGGATAGTTATTTAAAGATTTGATCTATTAATAAATTATTCATCCACCTATTTACTTATTCATTTTTTCATTCATTATTCATGCATTCATATATTTATTTATTTATTTGATATTTTATTATAAATATATTTAAATCCAAGGAACATAAATAGTTTTAGTGAAATATTATATATTTTATATAATGTATTGTACAGTATCAATAAAACAATATGGATTTGATTTATTTATTAAGTACAATTAATTTTAATATTTATTCACTATTTATAAATATTTATTTTTGGAAATATTTTTTTAGGACTTGTTATTATCAAACATGTATTTTATATATACATCAAATTTTTAGATACCACATATACATGGAAATGTTCACATATATATATGTAAAATGCAACTTAATATAAGAAATATCATTTTACTTATGAAAAGGAAAAAATAAATTGTTTGTCACGCTCCTCTAATATAGGGAGATATTTTTAGCATCCATCCACATTATAATATACCCCATACGTTGTTATACGTATATGTAGTTTTTCGAAAAAACATCCTGTCATGACTACAATTATTTCCATGAAGGCATAATAAAAAGAACTTATGTTAGAAGTTTTAAAAGGATAATTTTAACAGTGTTATGTTTTTAAGATGGGAGATGTAATTACATTATTAACATTGTTTAATTGTTTAATTGGAAAGAACAGAGCATACTTAAACTACAGGAAATACATCAATCAACTGTTTGAAAAAGTTTGGTATATACCAGACGAAAGCGCTTACATTTCATTTGTTGTGGAAAGTATTTTTGTGATTTTATTCGTAAATAAACTGCCTGAAGGACTAAATTATCTTGGTGGTTTTGATCCTGTGTTCCAGCCCCATTGTGCTTTTTGGTTTTTGGAATTTCTGAATTTGGCCCACAGTATTTTTTTGTTCATCTGTCATAAACAGTGCCATTGTAACATCTGATACAATTTGATTCAGCTCTGTTTGAGGGATAATCACTATTACTGGATATGGTTGCTTCAGCCTGCTACCTCTGATACTCTATGCAGGCATACAGAGCTACTCATTGTACATGGTTTTACATCACTCTTTGGACTCAAGGTTCGTTTCTTTTTAGTATTCAAGAAACATACCACAAGCATGAGATGCTCATCTTTAGTATATATGAAATAGTTTTAGTAGTTTTCTTTGAAATGTACTGCTGCAAGACAGTCTGCAAAAAATAATGTAGGTGATAGAGGATACCTCTGGCAAAGAATGCACATTGAGTCTATGTATATTAAGATGTGATGCAAGAATTTATTTATACTAAGACATCAAAACTGAAAGCGCCAGTCCAATGGAATAGAGGGTTAAAGTCCTGGGAATGACCAAAGTGACCTGAGTTCAATTTGTTTGATTAGTGGTTTGGTTGTCTCATTGTGCTTGCAAGGAGAATTAGCATGCCTATCTTGCATGGGGAACCATGCCTTGCATCTCTTTAGTGGAGCTTTGAAAGGGGCAAGAGCTCAGACAGCTGATGCTGGGCTTGGAGGGCAGGAGGGGATAGGAAATGCTGACTACTCCATTGGGCCCAGGGTGGAGGACACACTGGAGCTATTCCCCTTTGCCTACCTGATCTGACATTGACATCAGCACATTGGTTGAGGGACTTATGACTATCAAAAACCTAGCTTGACCACAGTATGATGATCCCGTCTCCCTTGTGCCTCTTTCAGGCACAGGGTGATTGTAGAGCCTGGTGCATTTTTCATCTGAAAGGACAGGACCCACCTGGTGAGGAGTCATGCTGGGGTGCTCCCACAGTAGTTGTGCCTGGAAAAAGAAGCTATTGAGGAAGTTGTGGGGAAGGGATCTGAATTCAGTGGTAAGCTGGATAAAAAAAATCGGAACTAAAAATTCTTCATGATGCCTCTGCTTTTTAAGTCCTATCTTTTAAACACATGTAATTGAAGATGTGCTGCTATAGCTATATAATCCATAATTATGTAATTCAGGGTCATAATAACTGTTGAGCATAATGAAGACAATGCAGATCCCTGTATTACTAATATCCACACATATTCAGTACACATATCTATCATTTACATAATGTTGTGATATGGATATGATGTATACTTTAAAAATATTTGCAAAATTGTACTGCAGACCTTCCCCAAGCTCTGGTAAAAAAAAATAAAGCATTGTGATATTTATCAGCACATCATTGTCATCTCAAAACTTAAGCCTTTTCTCTTTCACATTATCTTCTGGATGAAAATGCCATCAAAGATTGAAAAGTTACTTAAAGGCTATTCCTCATGTTAACTTTCACAGTACAAGTTGCCTCACCATGTGTGAGGAACTTTTTCTCATGACTTTGTTTTGTAGGCTGCACATGGATAATCAAAACGCAGAGGGTCAGGGCAGCGATGAACATTCTGACTGTAGTGAATCAAGAATGTCTACTTCACCACCACATCTGCATCACAACGGATTGTGAAGATGTTTCCTAGTACATCTGGTTAGTTATGCTTCTGGACTGTCATGCATAATCTTCTGAGTGCAGATGACATCAATATTTCTTCTTTAGTCCTGCATGAGTAGAAATCTGTCACTCATCATAAACCTTATTCCCTTAACCTACAGTGCAAGATATTCTGTGTATATATATATATATGTGTGGGTTTACTTCTAAATTTTGAAGTTTTAAAACTTTTAATTTCTTATGGTCAAGACCATAAGTTCGAAGTTTGGAAACTTCAAACCATTTAAATGGAGATTGACGTACAGAGCTGAATGGTATATTTACCATTTTCCTCGCTGTAGTACGATCTCAGAGTTGGTATATTTAATTAAAAAATATTTTTTTTATTTACATTTCAAAGTTTCAAAACTTTGTGTGTGTGTGTGTGTGTGTGTGTGTGTGTGTGTGTGTGTGTGTGTGTGTGTGTGTGTGTGTGTGTGTGTGTGTGTATATGTGTGTGTGTGTGTGTACAGAAATGTGTGTGCATTTATCCTGCATGCATGTTTGTGTGTTTGTAAAAACTACTGTATGCAGCAGAGAAGTACATATGCTGTATGTTATTTGTGGTGAGGTAACCATCTGCAAATGAGGACATTCATATGTGAGACTAATAATAACATGTCCATCTGGTTATCATAGCATGTCCCTAGTTGAAGGTTTTTAGTAGAACATCGATTGCACCTTTACTTACATGTTTATCATGTTCAGTATGCATAAAGGACAGTGGTGCTGTACTGTCACACTGTGTGCAAATTATAAATATCTGATTAAACCTTCAAGACATGTAATTATATGTAGCAGTATAATATTTGTATTAATACTTGCAGCTGGCCCTTCAATTTTTTACTTTATTTTTATTTTGCTTTGTTTACCGGGTTTGTCCAATTGGGTTTAGGCAAAAAAAAAAAAAAAAATCAATAGAGGCATGGGGAGAAAAGCCCCAACATATTACAAATATTTTTAAACAGACATTCAGTAATATACATGAGCAGACATTAGAATTAAAGGAAACTATAACATTCTAAAAGATACTTACACAGTTATAGATGTTGACTGTTGAGCATTTTTTAATTAAAATTAAAACATATAGCACACAAGAACAATTGATCTTTGATCCAACTGATCACTAGGACAAAACACATGGCACGAATTGAGATAAACTGTCAAATTGACTAATAGCAACTACCACAAATTCTATTCTATGAGATGTCATATAGCAGTCACAGTACATAAGCTAATACATTCAACAATTGATTAACTATTATAGTTGAGTCCATCATCTTTGATGCTTTCCTCATGATTTTCTGTGAAGCCAAAGGTGGGCAATGTTACAGGTCTAATGCAGGAAAGTGCCTAGCATACCTGGCTATAAATTATCACTATCCTGATAACTAAATCTGCTGAGAATATTTCCATACAGAGGCTATGTACAGTCCAGACATAAGGATCACCAAAACTTCCCAATTTCTTAATGGGATCGGTAATTTGGAGAAAGTGGTTGACTGGAAACATAGCTAGTCTTCTGTCAGTGAGAAGGCAATTGTGCCTACCCTAGCATAAGTTTATCACTTCTTTCCATACTAGAATCGCTCTTGGGCAAAGAACAAATTTATGCATGGTCCCTGGGTTATTGCTCCGCATCCTGTACACTTAATGCCCTGCTCCAAGCCTGCCACAACAGAGCTCTCCCAGGACCAATATTCCCCACAGAGCTTCTTCATATGGTGTTACTATAGGGAGGTGTAAGATCTCAGTCTGAAGACTGAAGCTTTGCAAATTGTCCTTAAGGGATTGCTGGCTTTTAACTGTCTTGGTGTGTATGAGTTTCTAGTATATATGAGTTGCTTGGGGCCCTGGCCCACTTACACTTTCACTGCACCTGTTAATATCTGTGTTAAAGGGGGGTCCTTTGTCTGATTGTCTCTAAAATAGGTGTGGAAAAAAATTGCTAATCTGAAATTATTTCCAGATATCCCTTGCTTCTAGATTGTACTTCCTCCTAAGATACTCAAAGCTGGCCAGGGTAGGGGTAGACTCTACCTCCTGAACAAGATGATGTATATGGAGCATTAGTAAAAAAAAAAAAAACAGTAAACCTTCTTCCAGAGAGCATACACTTTATTGGTTGAGCGCTTTCATTCAAGGAACTTCTTCAGAACAATGAATGAATAAAAAACACACCCATAAATACCCCTCATTCTATGTCACATGTTAAAACAGAACCAATGAAATGTTAAAACACTGAATACATACAAAATCTTAAAATGTCAAACAGCATAGAATTTCAATTTTAATAATGCAATAATAGAACAGGAATCATTAAGCCCAGGGTGGTTATAAGCATTTAGCCATAACTACCATTTCAGCTCTTTTTTATCTAGATATTCATCAGTAACACATCCCTGAGCATCTTTTTTGACTTGTTCGATAACTAAAAAATTGAAGCTATGATTGACATTTTTCTCCACATGCCTATACAGTGCATTAGTGTTTTTTTTCTCCTAATGCCCAAAATGTACTCATATACCCGCCTTTTGAACTTCTTACTGCTCTTACCTATGTAAAATGCAGGACATTGGTTACAGTGCAATAAATACACAATACTAGATGTATTGCAAGAAAAACAACCCTTTATGTGATATACACAATGATTAATAGTGAAACTATCAGCACTATTAATACAGTGACATGAGGAACACATTCCACATTTTTAGTACAAAATCTTTATGCATGTGGAATAGTGGTAAATCTCCTCTCCAAATAACATTTAAACAATCTTCCCTTTTTATATGCTACCAATGGTTTATCTTCCACTTTTTTCATTAAATCAGCACCCCTTAAAAGTACCTCCTGTTTTTTGTGTAAACAATCAAATATATGATGGCTAGCCACTGTAAAGGCTGCAATAAAACTGTTTTTATAGTTACTACATTGTTCAACCACAGGTTGTGCTATTTCAATATTTTCAACATTCAAATCTGTTTTTCTTAAAATAGGAGTATAAAAACCACTGTTTCTTTTACCAAACCAAACAACTGAATTAAAAAACACCACAACACCGGACACAGAAATAAGATTAGAGCTTTCGTTTATACTAAATTGATAAACTTCATCAGATACATACAAAGGGAACTTGTCATTTAAATACAGAAAATTCATGACATCACATCCTGTTAATTTTAAAAATGTACATACATATAAAATCATATATTTATATAAACTAAAATTTAAATACTTAGTATTATATAGCAATAGTCCTATCGGAATAATGCTCTTAGTTTCAATAAACTCATAATTGAAATGGTATTGTTCAATCCAGGAAAAACAGAAGTATTTAGTTTCAGTTGTCATAATAATTCCCTCTCCTCCAAAAATAAATATATGATTTTATATGTATGTACATTTTTAAAATTAACAGGATGTGATGTCATGAATTTTCTGTATTTAAATGACAAGTTCCCTTTGCATGTATCTGATGAAGTTTATCAATTTAGTATAAACGAAAGCGCCAATCTTATTTCTGTGTCCGGTGTAGTGGTGTTTTTTTAATCCACTGTTTCTTTTAGCCATAACCTCATTATATATACCCATTAAAAACATTCAGGGTACCCCCTTTTTCAAAACATATTGAGTACTTTATTAATTTCTACATAAAACATATCCAAATTTGACACCATTCTAGCCATACGCACAAGCTGGCCCTTAACCACTGCCTTCTTTTGGTGTCTGGGATGCCAACTTGAAAAATGCAAATATGTATTGGAAAAAGTGGGCTTCTGAAAGAACAAGTAGAGCCCATTTTTCCAAAAGACCTAGCACGATAATGCAGAGGTCTTCTTTTTGGCAGCCATGTGTTATGAAAAGTCTTGGAAAAGCTGCACTTTACAACCATCAATCAGAAATTCTTTCCCTTCCCTCAGTTTTTGCAATAAGGCTATTTTATATGTGTAGTTTAAAAGCTTAAATATGATTCATCAGGAAGGCTGGTTTTCCTGGGAAGGGGCTGAGTGATCTGTGTGCTATGGATCTAATCCATTAATCTGAGTCTTCTTCTACACGCAACATTAATTTACATACTACTAACAGTCCTGACTGTGTGCAGGACAGATGATAGGAATGATGCGGACGTTATAACCATGTACAGCCATGTGTATAGCCAGCAGCTGCAACAGACAGAATTGTCAGAACTGGGAAGCAAAGCTAGGTCACTGCAGCTAACAGCTTCTGAAGTTATGGTCCAGCTGTGCAAGTTGTGGCTAAAGGTCTGCCTTGGTTACTGTGTCCAGGCCCTGCAGCCATATACATAAAGGAGTTACCAGACAAGTAGATATTTTGCAAAAGGGTGTCTGGCATACAAGGTAATTTCAGACCCAGCCTTGATGAAGTTGCTGCATATCCGTAAGGCCTTAACCTGTGTGTGACATTAATAGAACTTGTTCGTGGGAGAGATTTGTGTCCCAGAGACTCCCCCGTCTGTGGAATAGACTCCCTCTCCATGTCAAGCAGAGTACCTCTCTACCCCTCTTTAAGAGGAACCTAGATGACTGGATGGGAAACATAAAATATACCCCTGGGATCCTACCTGTGTCCCTGCTGGATAGGGGAAACAGGTGCTGACTTTGAGGGAACATGGGGGAAATTCTTGTTTAGGTTTATAAGGCCCTCTGGGCCAGTAGCCTAGTATCATCCTATGAACCTATGAACTTATAAGAAGTATGTAAGGAGAAGTGAACCTACCTGACTGAGGCTACAGAATCACATTATTTGGGAAACAGAATCAAATTATTTGACAAGCACATGCTATAAAAGATGCAAAGAAATTAGGAAACATTAAGAACATATCGTAGTGTCAGAGGCAAAGTGTGAATGATACAGCTGAAGATGATTTACTGATGGTGGAATGGCACATTTTATGAATATATTCCATACCCTACCCTGCCTTTGTCTATAAATATATGATACACTATCAGTCTGAATTATTCTTTTTTAATTTCTCCATGTCTTTTGGGTTTCTAATACTATGATGGGAATGGACCCCATTCCTAAGTTAAAGTATGATTAAAGTTCATGAAATTAGTACTGCTTCAATTTTTGATGTTTGCCAGAAGTGCTCTTCGCAGGGCGGCCATGGTGGTGCAGCGGTTAGAGTTGCCACCTCACAGCAAGAGGTTCTCCAGTTTGATCCTTGGCTGGGGTGCCTTCTGTGCGGAGTCTGCATGTCCTCCCTGTGGTCACGTGGGTTTCTTCCGGGTACTCCGGTTTCATCCCAAAGACATGCTGTAGGTGGATTGGACACTCTAAATTGGCCCTAGGTGTGAGTGTCTGCATGGGTGTGCCTTCTGTGGAAGGTTGGGCACTGGGATGGCAACTCGACACTGTAAAACTCCACTGCCAATCATGAGCGGACAGGTGATCCACTGTGGCGACCCCTAACTGGGAAAAAAGCCGAAAGAAGAAGCCAGAAGTGCTCTTTGCAGCATCCCCAATGTGCCCGGTAATGACTCCTTCAGCAATTCATGCAGTCTTGGGGCCGCAGTTGTTTGGGATATACTTTTCTGAGGTGTAGGCCAAAACAAGTGGACTATGGCTGACCAAGTTTGCAGATGACTGCAAGCTAGGCGCTGTCATCAATTCCCCTAGTGATGTGGACATCCTCCAAGAGGGTCTCACCCAAACAAATGACTGGTGCCAGAAACATGGCAGCAAACTGAATGCCCAAAAAAATCCATCATCATCCCCTTTGGGGAGGGTGACATCTCCACAAATTATCACATTAATAACAAGGTCCTAAGCACACAATCAGGTGTGAAGGACTTGGGTACCCTAGTTGATAGAAAGCTGACTTTTGACCACCATATTGCCTCCATTGCATGGAAAGCTTTCTACATGACCCTCCTCATTAGTAAGGGTATCTCATCCAGGGACAAGAAGGTCATAACATCCCTGTATTCTTCTCTTATAAGAACCTTTATTGAGTACAATGCCCCTTTCGGCATGTACCTCACAAAGCACATGCAGCAGCTGGACAGATCACAGA
Source organism: Protopterus annectens (assembly GCF_019279795.1). Lineage (NCBI taxonomy): Eukaryota > Metazoa > Chordata > Ceratodontiformes > Protopteridae > Protopterus > Protopterus annectens. The sequence goes on along the minus strand of NC_056737.1, from coordinate 822,061,670 downwards.
GGTTCCTCACCAGGAGAATCCAGAGCCTCAAACATCTACCCTACACAGATAGGCTAAAGGCCCTGTCCCTCTACTCAGTCTCTTACAGACTCCTCATAGGTGACCTCTGTCTGGTATACAAAGCAATCTCAGACCCCACCTTGATGGGACTGCTGCATATCAGCAAGTCAAGTCCACTCAAGTAGCCTGCACATGTGACCTCAGCCTGGTCTGTGACATCAATAGAACTTGTTGGTGGGACAGATTTATGTCACAGAGACTGCCCCTTCTGTGGAACAGACTCCTTCTCCACATCAAGCAGAGTACTTCATTAATCCTTTTTAAGCGCAACATAGATAATTGGATGGGGAACAGAAAATACACCCCGTGGATTTCATCTGTGTCCCTGCTGGATAGGGGCATCAGGTGCTGACTTGTCAGAACATGGACTAAATTCTTGGCTAGGCTTGTAAGGGCCTCAGGGCCCAACAGTCTAGTAACTTCCTATGATCCTATGATGTATTGGTAACATATCTAAGTAAGACTGTAAATAATTTTTTATAAGATTCATTGTTCCTAATACTATTGGACCTGTATGGGTATTTTTCTTCCACATTGCCCTCATTTCTACCTGCAAATCCTGGTATTTTATGACTTTGTGTCTCTGTGTACGTAAGACATCATAGTCACTGGGTGTAGCAATTTCAGTGATCAATGCTACTTTTGTCTACTTTGCATGGACTACTATATCTAGTTTTCTTGCATCTATTTTTGGAACTGTTGGTAATGCATGATCCCGTATGATATAAACATCATCATTTTCTATAATGCTTTGTGGCTCATGTTTCCAGTGTTTTTCAGCTACTTCATTATTATAATATTTGCCCAACCCCCAATGCAACAGTCTTGCCACGTTATTATGCCTTTTAGTATACAGTCCTTCTGCCATTAGTATATCACATCCAGCAACAAGATGTGAGACTGGTTCCAATTCTGTTTCACAAAAAACTACATTTGTCTGTTTCTCCCACATGTTCAATAGACTTCACAAACCAACATGTATGTATTCCACTATCTTGGGCTGCCAATATTAACCTTTCATTTTTTGGTTTAAATTCACCTCTCCTTAACCATTCCTGCATTCGATCCTGATCAACCTGAGGTTGTTCCAAGAGTTTTCTATACTTGCAACTGTATTTATGCATTTTCCACATTTTTTGCCTACTCATCTGATCCTTCATCATATATTTTTCTTTTGTTTTTGGTACATTCAGTTGCTGTCTGATTTTTATTCTGTGAGTAAGTTACAATGGTCCTATAATTTTTATGATCAAGTTCACAAGGATTTGAAGTGGCAACAGACAGTGCAAGAGAGGAACAAATGAGCTGTTGTTGTCTTTCCTAAATCAGGCTTAACATTTGTGTAGAGAGAGAGAGACTGTGGTTAATGGCTCATATATTTCAGTACCAGCCACATTTACAAATTCTGCACTTACACCATCCTAACTACTGATGCTATCATAAAAGAGCTTGTGACTCCTAAGTCAGTTTCTTTTAAATACGCTGTTCAGGCAGGAGTAAGGGTGGTAAGTCTGGGAATGGCTCCTGTCCAAACCACCCTTAACTCTTTGGATGTTAGTGGTGGAAAGTAAGTCAAGTGCACCAGTTATTGCCCTTGGGCCACTGCAGATGACCACTCTGTGATTAGAGGAGCTATCAATGGAATTAAACAGCATGAACTATGCAATAAAGTTCCAAGATGAATTAAAGAGAAAAAGGCAATGGAGGAAAAGGTGGTTAAGACCAATGAAACAGATGTTAACGAGAGATATAAAATTAACTGGTTAGCCAGGAACTTGATAGGGGAAGTGATGGGGTTTCTGTTGAAATTCTGAAGGGAAGGTGTGTTTCCTTGCTACTGCAGAGGACAGCAATACAATTCCCATGTGAGTACATGGTTCTGCGCATCTGCATTGAGTGATCTTGATAAGCCTAACAACTATTCACAAGCTTCACAAGCTGCAATATTGCATTAACCAAGAAACACACACCAGAATAATAGAACAAAGTATCAAGAAATATCAGATCTACTATCACCCTCACAGATTTCAGGAAGTCACTGAAGAAACACATTAACAAAAACTATGACTCCCATTGCTTTGACAATCTCAGTTAATCCACCTGCTATGACACACACATACACTGGAACGAGTGACTCATGGTCTTTCCTTTATTTTTTTAATTTGGTCTTTCAGCCACCTGGATTTTTTTCTTCCATCCCATTCACTAACAAACCTCACCACCCTCCTGTATACAGGACTACATTTTCACTGAATTTTCTACTCTTTACTTTTACACCCTGCACTATTACCTTCTCACAGGCTTTTCCTCTGTCTTGAGCCTTCAGCCTGAGTCTTGTACAGTTAAAACTCACATTTATAGCTCCTGCTTCTCTTCACTGTATTTATTGCTCCATACTTTTCTCATACAGATTTTGTACATACAACTATAACAATATATTTTTAATTGACTCTACCTTAAATATGAAATTTTGATATCTGTTTAATTCCTGCACAGCTGTTTTCTGGTATTGTAAATATTTGCATTAATAATGTCACAATGTCAGACAATCTACATTGTTTGCCTTATTAGCCAAGGTTGTACATTAAACGATTTTAGACCAGAGTACTTGCCCATTTAACAATGGTATAAATAAATAAATAAATAAATAAATAAATAAATAAATAAATAAATAAAATCATATAACAGAGCAATGTCATGTTTCACTCACTGTTTCAATAAAAATTTGACTTTCTTCTTTGGAATGTGTCTTATATGAATTACAGAATCACAGGATCATAGAATCATAGGAGTTAACTAGGCTAACAGCTCTAGAATATTTCTAAATCTAGCCATTCATATCTCAGTTTTTCCCAGTTATCTATTCCCAAGGTCTAGAACAGCTTTGGTATATGCTTGTGCCCTAAGATATCTATGAGCTGCTCCTGTCCACAAGGGACACAGATAACAAGCCAGGGGTAAATTTGTGATTTCTCATCAATTGATACAAATTGAATAGTTCATAATTTTATAATATTAGTTGATTTATTTGTTATTTACATTAAGAAAAGTTATTTTATTTTATTTTTGCTTGAGCTGGATATTAAAATGTATGTTACACGGAAGTTTTTATGTAACTGAAACATAATGTAAAATGACTGCTTTAAGGATTAATTAATGGTTAATTGAATTTCAATCACTTAGAAGTATATAAACTTGGATTGGTTTAGTGATACTGTTTTGTCTGATGAAGGCTTGGAATTGACCGAGCCGAAAGCACTCACAATAAACAGTGATAACATAATTTTTTACATTGCTGCCTGCTCTTATCGTTTCTAGAGCCACATCTTTCGTTTAATATTACCAGCTTACCATTTTTTAATGTAACATAGGCAATTTATTTTTCAAGGGCAGCAGTCACTGAATTTGTAGATTGAACACAAATATAGAGTTGCTTGCTAGCAGCAACCTCTTCATTAGTTACATATATCTTTAATGTGGAATTATTCAGGTGACTTTTACTTCTGCAGAGATTGTCCATATTGACTAATATTGGTGGATTGCAATGATAGAAGTTTGAGTGGCCTTTTATGGTTGAAATGTTCTGAATTGGGCAGTTTTGTCATTATTGGTTCATTCATTTTGTTTCATTACTTACTGGAAAAATGTTCAAAACTATAAATTTAAAACACGGTCTAAAAAGTGGTGCTGTATTATACAAGGAATATAATTTAATACAATCAGGAAGGTGAATCAAAGAACCCTTGTGTGTTTTCATGGTCCTAAAAAAGTGTGCAAGGAGGCCTATGATTGAAAACAGCCCAAAGGTAACCTTTATCTGCCACTGGCCAGATGCATTTTCTTTGAATGTGGGTTTCAATTCCATTTCAATGAATGTGAGTTTCAAGAAAAGAGAAGTTTTAATGCTATGTCTGTTGTCATTGTGCACTGTGGGTCTATATTGATTTGTTTAGCAAATGCCTATCAGTGTTTGTGCTATAAAATTTTAAATAAAAGTTTTAAATTAAATTCAAATATCTGTAATCATTGTAACAATCTAAAAGTAAAGCAAAAAACATTATGCACACTGAGCGGTATGAACAGTGTTTATGGTAACTGGGGAGAAATAGCCAAGTAATTGGACACTGTAATGGCTGTGGGGGGGGGGGGTCTTTTACCCTGCCCAGGGCTCCATTTGAACATGATCTGGCTCTGATCAGTGCTAAACTGGTTGACTGTAGGGTTAAGAAAGTTGCTCCTTTTCTGCATTGATATGCAGTCTCGGATTTAGTATATAATAATTTGCATTCCTCCTCCCATATTGATGTTTAATGGAATGTACTATCAATGACTAGGATTCAGTGATGTGTGTTCTGACAAAAGTTTCTTTTATGGAACCGTGGAATGAGCATAAACTCATATATATATATATATATATATATATATATATATATATATATATATATATATATATATATATATATATATATATATATATATATATATATGGGATCCGGACACATGCTCGACTAGCATATGTCCGAATCACAAAACATCGAACACACATACACGAAAGCACTTAACATCGATAAGTGCTTCCATGTATGTGTGCCTGTTTCGTAGATCGGACTACAGTGTGGGTAAGGGAACATTCCCTTTTCCCCACTGTAGTGCGATCTGGGAGTGAGAATAATAAAGTAGGGGGAGTGGGGGGGGGTGCAGGGGGGAAAAGCACCCCTGCAAAAACGTATATATATATTTTTTGAATTACACATACACGGAAGTGCTTTTCGATGTTAAGCACTTTCGTGTATGTGTGTTTGATGTTTTGTGATTCGGACATATGCTAGTTGAGCATGTGTCCTAGACCCATATATATATATATATATATATATATATATATATATATATATATATATATATATACACACACACACACACACACACACACACACACACACACACACACACACACACACACACACACACAAGTGTGTGTGTGTGTGTGTGTGTGTGTGTGTGTGTGTGTGTATGTATATCTGTGACTTCTCTAAATAGCTGATCAACATTTTATGACAAAGTTCATGTTTTTACAAAGATCGGATCCGTCTCAATAAAGAAAGTCAAATTAATTGTCTGCAAGACAGATGTAAGGCTGGATCCATGCATTTTAATGAGGAAGTCAGAGTATGTATTTATGTAGCCAAAATAGTTAATGCTTTATACTAGAATGCCTGAAGCTAAAAATGGGAAACTGAATGAGCTGAAACTATACTTAATGATAATACAAATATGAAACTCACCATAATACACATGTGAAACTCTGGCATGCCTTGTATTTATGACACTGAAGATTATTCATCACACAGGTATTTCAGAAATCATAAAAAAAGGGGATGGCCTTTTAGGTGTGTATGCCAATGTGAATGTGCCTGAAGGATATACGGTCACTGGATGCAATTTAAGATTACAACCAGGTAAACATATAGAAAATATAACTAGTGATGCAATTGCCACATGTGATTAGTTTGTAAGGATCTGCTTATTTACATACCACCTGATTATATATTTACAGAATATCTGGATATTTATTGTTTATTTTAACAAAAGAATGATAACAATAAAATAATTACTTTCTGAACATATTTTATATAGATTAAGACAGCTAATTTAATTTCAGTATTAAGTACCAAGATTTCATTTGCATATATTTTTGAAAAAAAATGCTCAGATCCAAAGTATTTGCATGTACAGATATGTAGTCTTCTCTACACTGACTACTTTAAAATGCCATATTTGGCTAATGTTGAATTACTTATGCATATTTTACTAATCAATATACACAATGTATTTCCATCTCTTGCTGTTTGGGAGTATCTTGCTGTATATCCTGGATATTGCTGAAAAGGGGCACTATAGCACTATAGATCATCCTACCTATTCTATTAGCAAAGAGTACACAAAGGAAAAAAGAAATCTGTATATCTGGGAAATTATTAAACATAGAACAACAAAGTATGATATGGTAGCTACTAACCTGACTACATTGTATGAAAATATCGATGACTGCTCTACTGCATGGTGTAGGGGAATTAAGGCCTGCCTACAACTCAGATGATCCGTGTTCATGTTGGAGACATAGGCTCTGAAGGAGTCAGGCAGAGGAAGATGGAAGCAAGTAGTCAATGCCTGCTCAGTCATCTGGGGGTTGGCTGGCAATTCAACTTGCTGCACTGGTGACATCTTCAGGTGAGTAGGAGTATTGCCTGCAGCTGGGCTGTGTGACTGCACTGCATCAGTGGTGTGCTGCAGTGGTAGGGGGTTAGCCTATGTGGGGATCTCCGGCATATGTCTCCTATATAGCAGTCATGGCAGAAGTCACAGCCACCAATGAGAAGGGTGCACTCTGACCTTTAGCACATGGACAACAGCTCATGCTCCCTGTCAATCAATTCTTACCATGGTAGAATGAATGGGCCATAGTGCTCTCACCTGCAGGGAATCAACAGTTCATAAAAACTGCTGACAGGACAGAGCCTGATGGTCAGAGAGGAGGAATAGATTAAATAAAAAGTGATTAAGGTACTGAGATTCTTAGATACAAAATTATAGTATGATTAAATTAGGTGTACAGGTAACTTGTTTGCATATTTCAAGAGAGAATTAAGACTTAAATAAAGTAAATTACCTTTCAGGAAATGCAGTTGTATCAGTCTAGGTATTATAAAATTTTTCTGTAGAATAAACTAATATATTAGAATGAAACCAGTTTAAATTGTTGATAGTATCCACAAGTGTGTTTTGTACACTGTAGTTCTCACATTGACTCAGAAATATAAATTATATAATAAGAAATAAAGTATTTACAACAGTTTACAGAATTATTAGACATAAAGTTCTTCACAAATAATGTAAACTTAAGGGACTAACAGATGATTAAAAAAAAATTCAACAAAGAATCACTCCCAAAGCATCCAAAAATAAGATTGTCATCAAAAATCAGGCCACTCATCCACCTCATGCACACCTCTCTTAAAGAGTCACTGAAGCAAAAACACCCCATATCTAGCACTCTGAGCCACAACAGCAAAAGAAATGTTTTAGTGGTAGGCGATTCTACTGTCAGGCATATCAATTCATCACTTACAAGGCTGGACACGGAGAATGTCGCAACCAGTTGTCTCTCAGGTGCCAGGATCTCTGTCATAACAAGAGCAGTAAGCACTCTAACTATTTTCTCAAATATGATTACAACATGGTCGTGGTAAACAAATTGAGATGTAAAACCTGAAGGGACATGTAGAGAGACATCAGAACAGTCCATGCATGTTACAAACGCAGGTAAGACTCTAATCCTGAATGGAATTCTTACTTCACCTCAAATGATATCTGTATTATCTGTATACAAAGAAAAGATCTTTGACTTCAATAATTGATTAAATATTTGGTGTCATTCTAAGGGGTTCCAGTATGTGCCAGCATTGGACAAGATGCTCAACAGCCCATCTTGCTTTTCTAAGGATGGGCTGTACCTCTAATTCCAAATTTTCCACGTACTAGCTAAAGACTTTGCTGTTCCATAGTGCCTTTGTAGGCAGAGTCCAGATGATGGATATTCCAGCATAAGTAACAAATCTGCCAAGAAATTGGATCACATTAAAGTGACAATCCTCACCAGATATCTAAACAATAAATTGGTTGATCTTGAGGCATTCCTGCATTTGGAAAATATCCATGTCTGCATAATTACTGAGACTTGTTTAGTGTAAAAAAAAACACACCCTCTATAATGGAGTTTGCATTTTTCATGCAGTCAGACCCAGTGGAAAGTGTGGTGGAGTCTCCATATTTATGAAGGAAAATATTACCTCCAAGCAGATTCCTTGGGACCACAAACTGAACTCAATAAACTTCAGATCACGCTAGATAGAAGTAATTATCAACTAACATCTTGTTACAGAACTTCTTCTTTGTCCATTGATAAGCACGCAAGATTCCTCAGTGTTCTACACGACCTTCCTTTTTTAGCAAAAGCGCCATTATTTTGGGTGACTTTAACAACTCTTCAATAAATTGGAAGACTTATATCTCAAGTTTTGGATATGCCTAGAAATTTCTGGACTTAATAAGCAAATATTCTCTTCAACAACTAGTAAATAGACTTTCTAGAGAACAGCTTTCTTGACCTGTGCCTTACTAACATGGCTGCCTCTTTCACTTCTTCTCTGGTATATCACTCCCAGTGAAGTCTAACCTCAAACTTGTTACCTTCGCCTTTAAACTCCCAAAAGCCACTACGGCAAATCCCACTGAATTTAAGGAGTACAAAAATGCCAACCTTAACCAACTCTATGATGTAGTATCATTTTTCAATTATAAATGCACCTCCCTTGACACTGATAAAGTAGTAGACTCCACTAAGGAATTCTATACCAGTTTAGAAAAATTAATAGAGCTATCAGTCCCTACCAGAAGCAAGTATCACTAGAAATTCAGGAATAAGCCACCAAATAAACTGTATAACAAAAGAAAGAAACTCCTTAATTTGTTTAGTTGATCCAAAACCTCTCTTTTCAAGGACAATATCAGAAGCATTAAGAAAAAACTGAAGTGGTCCACTTAAAAAAAAAAAATCATGAGCAAAGGCCGACCTCTGAAGCTATAAACACATAGAAATTCTTTTTCACATACGTCAGCAGCTGTTTTCGACCAAGGATGGATCTCTGTGTTGGGATGGTCTGTAGATAATTTAGAATTTTTATTTCGACACAAGTTTTGCATTGTCCATGCGGACGTAGGGCAACCATATAGGTGTCTAAGCCTTTCACAGCACTTTGTAATGCCTTGGTGTCCTTGGATTTATTGTAACACTGCAACATGTTGTGAAGAGGGTATGACTAGTCTGTCTTGGCACAGTACCAAATCATCATGGTTGGACAATTGTGTACCAGTGATATAACATTTGTATATCAGATATTTAGTTTGTGTTCATTGGATAGACAATCTGTTCGTTACTCATCTTTTGACTGCTTGTAATTCACTGTCATGTTTGGCCACTTGTTTCAATGTTTGTAGCTTTTTTGCAGTAACTGGTCATAATGCCATAATGCTCTGCATAAAGACAGCAACAGCTTCTTCTTCTTCGGTATTTGCCTGTATCATTTACTGGATTGCTGGATAGCACAACAGTCACAATTTATTGCTTTCTAGGCACATGGATTAGTCTTCCATTGAAATATCTCACTCTCTTTACCAGCATTTGGCACCTGGATGACAGTTTGATCAAACTGTCAGAATTAATTACTGAAATCAGTGGTTTACTGTCACTCTGGAGTTGGAAACTCTGTAGCCCTAGGAAGTATATAGAGAACTTCTCAGATTTACTCATGTACATGTAAGGCACTCCTTCTCAGTATGTGAATATCTCTGTTCAGTATCAGCATTTTGGAACAATCATCAACAGGTTGTACAATTCGTCCATACAACCTGAGTAAAGCAGCACATAGTTCACAAACACTGGTATCAACACTCACAACATATGGCTTGCTAACATTATAGTATGCACTGTTGTGGCAGGACAGGTAGCTTACATCCTTCTACGTTGGGAGTTGTTGATTGAAGGCTTAGTGTCTGTTATTCTATAAGTGTATTAGTTCTGGTTTAAGCACTTGGGCTTTGGGCCAGTTATTTTACATTAAGAAGGTGTGGTCTGCACTCTTGTGAGAGGAGAGGAGAGATTCTCTTCTTCTGAGCTGGGAGTTTCTGGTTGAAAGCTTATTGTTTGTGCTTATTTGAACTGTTTCTTTCTGAAAGTGGTACGCCTTGTTTGCTGTAGCATAGACTAAATTCAAACATGCTGAATCTAGCTTTGCTTGTATAACTTGAGCGCTAATCCAGACCATCTTTTTTGGAGAAGGTTCCCCTGCACCCTAGTAGCAGGAGTGTGCAGTTAGAACTTGTCTGATCGAAGACTGCTGGAACGGGGCTCAGTTTTTAGCTTTTTATTGGTTAATTGGTTAATTTGTTAAAATCAGTTTGCTCATTTGCTACTGTTATATTAAAAAAAAAAAAAAAATATATATATATATATATATATATATATATATATATATATATATATATATATATATATATATATATATATATATATACTTTATGCATCGCCGCTTAGCTAGGGTTAAATTATTCCTGGTGCCATAAAGTCTGCTCTTCAAATTTTCCCTTAGAACTAGCTAGCTTTTTAGTTTTAGCACTCAAATCTGTTTCTTTGAGCTCAACACTTGTTCAGAACTTATAAGCACCAAATAAGCTACAAATTACTACAGCACTCAACTTTCCTCATGTGTCTAGAGGAAAGCAGTTTTTAGTACTTAATAAATAAGCACCTATCCAGGCATGTCTAAGGGTCAGCTCCCAGTGTTTTCTCCTGTTTACCTGATGAATCTGGCATCCTGGGGCAATGCAACAATTGCCTCATGTACACAGACAACCCTCTCCTCCTACCACCCAACACTACAACCCATGAGAGATACGCTTATATAGCCAAACTGGAAGCAAAGCTCTCTTCACCCAAGACTGGACTAGACAGTCAACAGGAGAAGGTAAACACTTACACCACACCACACTCATCACATAGCCCCTCAAAACCTATAACACCAAAACACACACGTAGAAACACGAAACACAAACCTACATTCATGGAGGCTCTCAATAAAAATCTGCTCAAGCAACAGAGAACCCTAAAGTAGAAACTCAAGCAACCTCCACCCCCCCAACACAACCCAAATGCCACATAGCCCACAAACTCAGTGTGCCACTCAACTACAGCCCATAAGGTATAACAACGTACCCAATACTCTAGTCATAGGTGACTCTATAGTCAGGCATACTGATGTCCCACTCACCAGGCTAAACAAGGAGAAAGTTACTGTCAGCTGCCTGTTGGGTGCTAGGATCCACCACATAACACACGCACTCAGGTCACTCCACAACAAGTACAAATATGACTCTGTCATTGTCTATGTTGTTGTGAATGACCTGAGACATACCTCCCTGGACTACTTGAAAACAGACATGGAGGAGCTCTCTGATCTTGTAGCCCAGGCAGGTATGACCCTAGCCCTGAGTAGCATCCTGCCATCACCCAGAATGATACCACAGTACAAGGACAAAATGATTGACTTCAACAATTTTCTAAGCTTCCGGTGTCATTCTAAAAGGATCCGGTATCTGTCTGCCTGGGATGACATGATCGACAGACCACAATGCTTTGCCAGAGATGGCCTGCACCAGTTGCCCTTGGGATTCTGGATACTGGCTAAGACTCTTGCCACCACTATAGTGCCTTTTTCGGCAAGGTTCAAATGACAAATTTGCCACTGTAACAGGTACAAGCAAGCAAAATCTGAGGGTAATGCTACTCAATGTTAGAAGTCTAAACCTCAAAATGCATTTACCCGAGGCACTCCTTAAAATGGAGAACATTGACATCTGAGCAGTGATAGAGACCTGGTTCAAGGCTCCAGAGAGTACCCCTGCATTACCAAGCTATAATTCATACCACACCTTTCGGCCACCTAACCTGGACCAAAACAGTAAAGGTGGAGGCGTGTCCATATTCATTAAGGATATCCACACCTCCAGGCTAGTTGCTCAGCATAATGCATCTGAGATTATCCAAGTGCAACTAACTCTGGGCAAGACCGCAATCCAAACTGTAACTGGCTACATATCCCCCACCATGCCCCAGGATTCGCACTCCTCATTTCTTGATACACTGGAAAATATTAGGGTACAACCCAACACCCTAATAATGGGCGACTTCAACTATCCCACCATTAACTGGGAAAACTACACATGTACCAACTCTTTTGCTCAATGTTTTCTGGAATTCATAAATTCCATTGCCTTGGATCAACTTATCCACACCCCCACAAGGGGCAACAATATCCTAGACCTGGCCATTATCAACATGGGCAACCGGTGTTCCACATCAGAGGTCAGTTCCTCGTTGGTCAGATCCGACCACAAGCTAATCACCCTAGACATTCACATCCCACCCCCCATTAGGGAAACCACCGTAAAATATTTCTCCAAAGCCAACTTCACGCTTCTTAAGACAGAAGTGGCAAACTTCACAACACCCTTGCAGATGGACAATAGAGGTACGACTGCTGAATCCTACACAAATGCACTTTATAAGCACTTACACGAGTGCATGGATTGTGCTATCCCTAACAGAACCAAGATGCTATCCTCCAAAAAAAGGAAGCCAATCTGGTGGTCCTCTGCCATAAACAAACTCTACCACAGAAGAAAGAAACTGTTGCAAAAAAGAGTAAAATCCCATGATTGGAGGAACTCCCTGGTCAGCCTCAGTAAGAAGCTGAGATTCCTCATAAAATCCTCCAAAGCTAGTTACGAAAACAAAATCGTCACTGATTCGAAAGACAACCACAAAGTATTCTATAGCTATGTCAAGAATCTCAATGGCAACACTCAGATCTGCTCTGAGTTACAGCACAATGGCACTAAATATACAGAACCAACTGATATCGCCAACATCCTGCAGAATGAACTGGCACCCCACCTAAGCACCATGTTCAATCATAGTCTCACCTCAGGCTTTGTGCCCACTGAATGAAACACAGCAACGGTTATCCCACTCCACAAAGGGGGAGCCACCACAGACCCCGGGAACTATCGCCCCATTAGCCTAACAAGCCTGGTCTGCAAGGCCATAGAACGCATCATCATGGATCTTATACACAATGACATTGGTAATCTCCAAACACTGGACCTCACCCAGTTCAGGTTTGTAAAAGGCAGATCATGTCTCCCAAACCTGACAGACTTCTTTGAAGCAGTCACCAAAGCCATAGACGAGGGTAAGGTGGTTCACACAGCCTATCTAGATCTTGCAAAGACTTTTGACACCATCTCCTACTCTGGAATTATAGATAAACTCATTAAACTAGGTATAAATCCCTATGTTACAAGATGGGTTGCCAACTGGCTCACTGACAGAACCCACACTGTCAAAGTAGCAGACTCCAAATCCGACTTCAGACCAGTGACAAGCGGAGTACCACAGGGTTCAGTCCTGGGTCCTCTCCTGTTTGGTATCTACTTTTCTGAAGTACAGGCTAACACAGAAGATCTTTGGCTGATGAAGTTTGCAGATGACTGCAAACTAGGAGTCATTATCGAAACTCCTAACGATGTGGACATCCTACAAAAGGGCTTCACGGAGACCAATGCCTAGTGTCAGAGCCATGGCCTCAAGCTCAATGCCAAAAAGTGGATTGTCATCCCCTTTGGTAAAAACTCTGTACCCATGAGCTAGCACATAGGTGGTAGTCTACTTATCACTGAAAGTGTGATAAGAGACCTTGGGACATAGGTGGACAGTAGTCTCTCCTTTGATAATCACATCGCCATAGTAGTCAGGAAATCCTTGTACGTGGCATACCTCATCACAAAGGGTTTCTCATCCAGGAAAAAAGAGGTCATTGTTCCCCTCTACTCATGTCTCATCAGACCCATTATAGAGTACAACACCCCTTTTGGTATGTACCTCACAAGACATCTACAACAACTGGAAAGGCTGCAGAAATACCTCACAAAGAGGATTACCGGCCTCAAACAGATGCCCTATACAGACCGTCTAAAAAAACTCCAGCTTTACTCCGTCCCATATCGCCTACTCAGAGGCGATCTCTGCCTAACATACAAAGCGATGTCAAACCCAGAGCCGTTGGACATGCTCCACTTAATGAAATCCCAATCCCTACAAACTACATGCTCTAGGGACCTAAACCTTGTCACTACAATAAATAGAACATGCTGGAGGGATAGATTCCTATCCCAGAGACTTCCCATACTTTGGCACAAACTACCTGTCTATATCAAACAAAGCTCCTCATTAGCACACTTTAGAAAAATCTTGATGATTGGATGGGAAATAGGAAATTCACCCCGGGGATCACCTCTGTGGCTCTGTTCAACTGGGGCACAGGAAAAATAATTTTCTTTGGTGGTGAAAGCCAGGGTACCTTTTTGGCTAGGCTTATATAGGCCCTAAGGGCCAATAGTCTAGTACCAACCTATGAACCTAGGAGCACTGGAGCAGCCTTTAACAGTTCTTTGACTTTGGTGAAGCCTTGAGTTTGCACATCTTCAGAATAGCCTGGCTACCTCTTTCAGTCAGTGAACATGACACTGTAAACAGATATGGTGCAAGAAGTTTATTATGCCTGGGGGTTGTCATAGCTCAGCTTCACATGATGGACTCTTTAGTTCTGCTATTGCTGTGACCTTGCTTGAACATGGTTTGATTTCACTAGCACTTACGCTGTGACCAAAATATTGAATCAGACTTTCCAAAACAACATTCATTTTTATTTATCTTCAGACCTGAATTGTTTATGGTTTGGAGCACTGCCTCCAAACTTTAGTCATATGTTGCTGTATCTGGACCAAACACCAGTCCATCATCCATGGCACCAATACCTTCATGACCTTTTAATAGACTGCATATCAAGTTATACCTAGCGGCAGTTTATTAAAGCAAACCTTCCAAATGAAGTAATGAAGGTCATAAACATTTGACTGTCTTTCAAGGGGTATCTTCAAAAACCCACTGAAACTCCTAACATAGAGAATGCTTTGGCATCAACCAGCTCAGGTGCAATATCTTTTAGAGTTGGTAGAATAAACTTTCTGTCATAACTGCACCACTTAGTTTTTTTTAAGTCCATGCATATTCATATGTTGCCCTTCTTTTTAATGACTGGGAACATTGTAGCATACCATTCAGTGGGTTCATTTATACTTTCAATCATAACAGCAACTTGGATTCATTCAAGGTCTGTTTATGCTTTGGACAGCACAAGAAATGTTACTCTTCTGGGTATAGTCAAGGCATAGGGAACAGCAACTGGCTTTAACTTTATCTTTAGTGGCTTACAGTTAAACAGACCAACTTCACCAAACACATCCACATTAATTTTGGTTATTCTGCAGTTAGGCACAACTTGCATGCCATAGCTCAGCTGAGCAGATTATTTATGCACAAACCTTGCAGCACAAGCATGCAGAACTCTTACTTCAGTCCCTTTCTACTCAGAATCAATACTCTTGAGCTTGCCTGCAGGGCTACTTATTTACATTTTTGCTTCTTGCAATTGCAGATGATTTGAGATGCTTCTATAAGTAACATATGTTCACAGTAATATCAGCTACTATACCAATCATGAAGCTTACTGAGGTTCTATGAAACAGGAATTTAATTTGCCAGTCTAATTCAGTGTTTGCATAGCAGTCACTGAACTCAGGAAATGCTTTCTGAACACTTTTCCCAGTGTCATTTTACTAGCTCCTGCTTTTGCTAGTTACGTTTTACAAACAACAGCAGAATGCCTCATCCAGTTGCCCTTCTTACATATTTTGCCTGCATCTCAATGCTCTGGCTCACCACAAAAACAGTTATGCTTCCACTGACTAGTGGACATGTTTACTTTAGCTAGTATCATGCTTTTTATCGAATTTACCATTTTATTTACTTTTCATCTTTCACACACATCATTTTCGATATTCATATTAACATTTTGTATATTTACTAGCCCAGATTCTCAGTAATCAGTATTGCTTTTGCTAAATTCACTTCCAGTTGTGATTTTTCAATCAACTCATTGTCAACCTATCAATCACGTCTCTGTCTCTTATTTGTTCATCTTTAGTATTGTCAAACACATAATTTTCAGTTAGATCATACAAGCAAATGACAAAAGCTTTCTCACTCTCTGCTTTAGCTTGACTATAGCATGCCCTTTCTTGGATAATATTTTTAGCCATAAAATGTTCATTGAGCTTACATATTACTGACTCGTGTAGCATTTATGGGTTCAGTGAATGAAAATAATGAAAATAAATTGTATAGTGCTTCTACTTTCTTGTTAAAACTTATAATAAAGTATTTACCTGGATTTTTACTGCACTTACTAAGTTAGTGGCAATTTGAAAACGTGATCCTCTGCCTATATGATAGCTAAGAAAAAGGATTTGTGAAGTTAAATGGCTATAGTGGGTAAAACTTGGTCATTTGTACTGGAAATTTGATTATTAAGGACTAAACTACTGATATTTGTCAGAACAACCAGTTTGCAAAGTAAACTTACTAGCTTTCTGTAAAAAATACCTTATTCTGTGTTCCGTGATATTCATGTGACTCTTTGGCATGGTTTTCTGGTCTGAAATGGCATTTTGTTGTTCTTTTTTATTTGAAAAATATTCTGGTTCTGACACCAGATCATGATTACACACCCACGGTTACCCAGTCATGTGTGTCAGCAGTGTGAAGAATGCCATGACACTCTGGCATCTGAACTAAAACTGGGACTTTAATGATGCACAAAATGACAGCACAGCAGAAAGACTGCTAACAACTTCATGTCTTCTTTTGAACTCTAAACCAAATAGCAGACCGGAGCCTAAGCATTATGGGATACTTCACTCCTTAAAGATTCAGTACTATACAACATATTCAAAAAGCTACTTGCTATAGTATATAGTTGCATACCACCGAACCTCTTAATATAAAAATTCTGGACAAACCAAAATAATGGGGAAAGCAAAGGCCCAAAAATGAGGTACAGATGTTAAATATTGTTCTTACAAACTTTGGTAGAATAACAGATTTTGCATGACCTGCATTTTCTGAAGGACATGAAGTCTAAAACTCACATATCTTTCATGACAATCCTCAGTGATTTGCCAGAACACCACAAATTTTAAGAGAGACAGACCAAAATTGGGGGGCAAAAGTCTATACATTCCGAAAAAATTATAGATAGTTGAGAGGTAAGTATAGTTGAAAAAAAAGTTGCATGAATGCTTTTTGGTTGAAACAGAACATAAGCTGTTACATTGCATATTTAAAAAAATATCATTGTACAAAGCACTGCCTAGATTGCAGAGAATGTTTGTTGAGATTACAGTACCATGACCAAGTAGTGAAGTATAAGTTTGGAAAAGAGATGTACATATCAGATATAGTGAGTCATTTGTGTTTGCCAGAATATCAAGATTTGCTGGGTGGTGTAGCCAAGATGACAGTCTGATAGCAGGAGAAATCCATAGCTCTGCTTAGATTTTAATATCCTGACAGGAAATATACTTTAATTTTTAGAAAAATCTAACTAAAAGTATACTAAAAGATAGATTAACATAGACTATTATTTTCTAAAAATTAATACATAGTGAAGACAATTGTTTAATTATTCCTGTCAAGAAGTTTTCTACTGGAGATCTCAACATGAGCAACGTGAAGAACCCACACCAGGAGAGTGCAGTGAAGAAAGAACTACATCTTATAATAACAAACATCCAAGAACTGTCACTAAAAACATGAGCAACGTGAAGAACCCACACCAGGAGAGTGCAGTGAAGAAAGAACTACATCTTATAATAACAAACATCCAAGAAATGTCACTAAAAACATGAGCAACGTGAAGAACCCACACCAGGAGAGTGCAGTGAAGAAAGAACTACATCTTATAATAACAAACATCCAAGAACTGTCACTAAAAACATGAGCAACGTGAAGAACCCACACCAGGAGAGTGCAGTGAAGAAAGAACTACATCTTATAATAACAAACATCCAAGAACTGTCACTAAAAACATGAGCAACGTGAAGAACCCACACCAGGAGAGTGCAGTGAAGAAAGAACTACATCTTATAATAACAAACATCCAAGAAATGTCACTAAAAACATGAGCAACGTGAAGAACCCACACCAGGAGCGTGCAGTGAAGAAAGAACTGCATCTTATAACAACAAACATCCAAGAAATGTCACTAAAACATGAGCAACGTGAAGAACCCACACCAGGAGAGTGCAGTGAAGAAAGAACTACATCTTATAATAACAAACATCCAAGAACTGTCACTAAAAACATGAGCAACGTGAAGAACCCACACCAGGAGAGTGCAGTGAAGAAAGAACTGCATCTTATAATAACAAACATCCAAGAACTGTCACTAAAAACATGAGCAACGTGAAGAACCCACACCAGGAGAGTGCAATGAAGAAAGAACTACATCTTATAACAACAAACATCCAAGAACTGTCACTAAAAACATGAGCAACGTGAAGAACCCACACCAGGAGAGTGCAGTGAAGAAAGAACTACATCTTATAATAACAAACATCCAAGAACTGTCACTAAAAACATGAGCAACATGAAGAACCCACACCAGGAGAGTGCAGTGAAGAAAGAACTACATCTTATAATAACAAACATCCAAGAACTGTCACTAAAAACATGAGCAACGTGAAGAACCCAGACCAGGAGAGTGCAGTGAAGAAAGAACTACATCTTATAACAACAAACATCCAAGAACTGTCACTAAAACATGAGCAACGTGAAGAACCCACACCAGGAGAGTGCAGTGAAGAAAGAACTACATCTTATGATAACAAACATCCAAGAACTGTCACTAAAACATGAGCAACATGAAGAACCCACACCAGGAGAGTGCAGTGAAGAAAGAACTACATCTTATACAAACATCCAAGAACTGTCACTAAAAACATGAGCAACGTGAAGAACCCACACCAGGAAAGTGCAGTGAAGAAAGAACTACATCTTATAATAACAAACATCCAAGAACTGTCACTAAAACATGAGCAACGTGAAGAACCCACACCAGGAGAGTGCAGTGAAGAAAGAACTACATCTTATAATAACAAACATCCAAGAACTGCCACTAAAAACATGAGCAACGTGAAGAACCCACACCAGGAGAGTGCAGTGAAGAAAGAACTACATCTTATGATAACAAACATCCAAGAACTGTCACTAAAAACATGAGCAACGTGAAGAACCCACACCAGGAGAGTGCAGTGAAGAAAGAACTGCATCTTATAATAACAAACATCCAAGAACTGTCACTAAAAACATGAGCAACGTGAAGAACCCACACCAGGAGAGTGCAGTGAAGAAAGAACTACATCTTATAACAACAAACATCCAAGAACTGTCACTAAAACATGAGCAACGTGAAGAACCCACACCAGGAGAGTGCAGTGAAGAAAGAACTACATCTTATAATATCAAACATCCAAGAACTGTCACTAAAAACATGAGCAACGTGAAGAACCCACACCAGGAGAGTGCAGTGAAGAAAGAACTACATCTTATAATAACAAACATCCAAGAACTGTCACTAAAAACATGAGCAACGTGAAGAACCCACACCAGGAGAGTGCAGTGAAGAAAGAACTACATCTTATAATAACAAACATCCAAGAACTGTCACTAAAACATGAGCAACGTGAAGAACCCACACCAGGAGAGTGCAGTGAAGAAAGAACTACATCTTATAATAACAAACATCCAAGAACTGTCACTAAAAACATGAGCAACGTGAAGAACCCACACCAGGAGAGTGCAGTGAAGAAAGAACTACATCTTATAATAACAAACATCCAAGAACTGTCACTAAAAACATGAGCAACGTGAAGAACCCACACCAGGAGAGTGCAGTGAAGAAAGAACTACATCTTATAATAACAAACATCCAAGAACTGTCACTAAAAACATGAGCAACGTGAAGAACCCACACCAGGAGAGTGCAGTGAAGAAAGAACTACATCTTATAATAACAAACATCCAAGAACTGTCACTAAAAACATGAGCAACGTGAAGAACCCACACCAGGAGAGTGCAGTGAAGAAAGAACTACATCTTATAATAACAAACATCCAAGAACTGTCACTAAAAACATGAGCAACGTGAAGAACCCACACCAGGAGAGTGCAGTGAAGAAAGAACTACATCTTATAATAACAAACATCCAAGAACTGTCACTAAAAACATGAGCAACGTGAAGAACCCACACCAGGAGAGTGCAGTGAAGAAAGAACTACATCTTATAATAACAAACATCCAAG
This sequence comes from Protopterus annectens, assembly GCF_019279795.1. Taxonomy (NCBI): domain Eukaryota; kingdom Metazoa; phylum Chordata; order Ceratodontiformes; family Protopteridae; genus Protopterus; species Protopterus annectens. Next base: position 822,041,675 of record NC_056737.1, on the reverse strand, counting down.
AACTGTCACTAAAAACATGAGCAACGTGAAGAACCCACACCAGGAGAGTGCAGTGAAGAAAGAACTACATCTTATAATAACAAACATCCAAGAACTGTCACTAAAAACATGAGCAACGTGAAGAACCCACACCAGGAGAGTGCAGTGAAGAAAGAACTACATCTTATAATAACAAACATCCAAGAACTGTCACTAAAAACATGAGCAACGTGAAGAACCCACACCAGGAGAGTGCAGTGAAGAAAGAACTACATCTTATAATAACAAACATCCAAGAACTGTCACTAAAAACATGAGCAACGTGAAGAACCCACACCAGGAGAGTGCAGTGAAGAAAGAACTACATCTTATAATAACAAACATCCAAGAACTGTCACTAAAAACATGAGCAACGTGAAGAACCCACACCAGGAGAGTGCAGTGAAGAAAGAACTACATCTTATAATAACAAACATCCAAGAACTGTCACTAAAAACATGAGCAACGTGAAGAACCCACACCAGGAGAGTGCAGTGAAGAAAGAACTACATCTTATAATAACAAACATCCAAGAACTGTCACTAAAACATGAGCAACGTGAAGAACCCACACCAGGAGAGTGCAGTGAAGAAAGAACTACATCTTATAATAACAAACATCCAAGAACTGTCACTAAAAACATGAGCAACGTGAAGAACCCACACCAGGAGAGTGCAGTGAAGAAAGAACTACATCTTATAATAACAAACATCCAAGAACTGCCACTAAAAACATGAGCAACGTGAAGAACCCACACCAGGAGAGTGCAGTGAAGAAAGAACTACATCTTATAATAACAAACATCCAAGAACTGTCACTAAAAACATGAGCAACGTGAAGAACCCACACCAGGAGAGTGCAGTGAAGAAAGAACTATATCTTATAATAACAAACATCCAAGAACTGTCACTAAAACATGAGCAACGTGAAGAACCCACACCAGGAGAGTGCAGTGAAGAAAGAACTACATCTTATAATAACAAACATCCAAGAACTGTCACTAAAAACATGAGCAACGTGAAGAACCCACACCAGGAGAGTGCAGTGAAGAAAGAACTACATCTTATAATAACAAACATCCAAGAACTGCCACTAAAAACATGAGCAACGTGAAGAACCCACACCAGGAGAGTGCAGTGAAGAAAGAACTATACCTTACAATAACAAACATCCAAGAACTGTCACTAAAAACATGAGCAACGTGAAGAACCCACACCAGGAGAGTGCAGTGAAGAAAGAACTACATCTTACAATAACAAACATCCAAGAACTGCCACTAAAAATGGACAAATTCAAAAACAAAATGGATATTATGAAACAAGAATGCAGTAAACAACTGGAACTTCTACATGGAATAGTAAAAAAACAATCTGAACAGATTCTTGCCTTAGAGGAAACAGTAACTGATCTGGATACTAGAGTGACAGAAAATGAACATAACAATGAATTTCTTCTGAAACAAAACACCAGGTTTATTGAGAAACTGGAAGACATTGAAAGTAGATCAAGGAGGAATAACATAAGAATATATGGAATTCCTGAGAAAGAAGAGGGTGCTAATATGATTCAATTCCTCAATAAGTTGATTTTATCAGCACTAAACATGCCTGAATCCCTCTCTTTTGGAATTGAGAGGGCTCATCTGTCCCTGTCAAATCCATCTTCGTCTCTGAGTTCATCTAACTCCAGGTCTATAATAGTTAGATTTCTTTCCTCACAAGACAAGGACTTAGTGCTGAAATTAGCTTGGACTAATTCCCCTATCAAGATGGGTGAAAAAGTTATTCTTTTTGACAATGGCTATACCTCTACAGTCATATCCAGAAGAAAAGAGTGTGTTCCTCTAATTAAGTCCTTGAAAAAAGCCAACATTACAGCTCAAATTCTTTTCTCTGCAAGAATAAAAATCACCTTGCCAGAAGGAGTGAAGATCTTTGAATCCCTACAAGAAGCAGTAGAATTTATCCAAAAGAAAAAAATACTGTCGGACATAGAAGAAATGGAATGGTCATCCCATAGTTTGAAGATACAGGCAACAAAAAATGGATGGTCTGTGAAGGAAGAAACAATCAAACCTAAGAAACTAAAGGACAAATGAATAAACTCCTAATTTTAAATGCTTTGTTTTATGAATCATAATATATTTGATTCTGGAAAATCTCTATACTGTAAGGTAATGTGAATCATCTTTATTATTAATGTTCTATTTTCCTTTCTATATCTACTTCTTCTAATTATATATAGTACTATGTATTTAAATAACATTCTCTCTATTTCTCTCTTCTTCTTTCTTCCTATTCCATTTTGTTACTAATGTACCTTTTTTCTTTTTCCCCCGACTATAAGTACTTTACATACTTATCCCTTTTAAATAACTACACATGATTTATGTCTTCTAATTCTTCAGTAATAGTATAACTTGACAATACCAAAGTGCATTTTTTTTCCTAGTGGGTCAGTGGTGGGGTAACAATATGTTTCTGCTTAGTGTTTCTAACTAGATGTGTTAGACTCTTTGTTTAGCCACACATAAACATTAATAAAGTACATTAATGGTGTTTTATACATGGCTAAATGTAAGTTTATATATATATATATATATATATATATATATATATATATATATATTAGATTCTTATTTTTCCTCTGGTCTGGTTAATTGATGGGTAAATGATTGAAATGTTATAAAATGATTTCTGATTTGAGGCAGCTGTTGTCACTTCTAAATAGCTGTTTTATATGAAAGGGTTAATTTTTTCATGATGTTGATGTTTTGTGGGGAAACTGGTGGTCTGTGTGACTATTCTCATTGTGGAGATTCATCATGACATGCACTGACAAGGCAGCTTGAGTTTTTTTTTTTTTGCTTTCTGTAAACTCTAAAAGCTTCAAGATTTGATTTTCTGCTGAAAATGCTTTTTTCTCACTAGAGACAACATCTGCTATGCATGAGCCTATTTAGATACTTTTCAACAAGTTTATGAAGCTGCAGCATGAGGAAACAACAGTGATGACATCACTTGACCTTTTGAACTTGTTAAATGGCTGTATTTAGAATTCTTTTTTCTTGAAATTCTGTTATCCTTCACTTAGATACTTTAAATGGTAAATAATTAGTTCTGATAAAAGTGTTTAACTCCTTTGAAAATACCTATGTTCTTTTATAGATGCATACATTCTGCAGATTCAATGACACTTTTAGTAACTAAATGACATCAAATGAACTAGGAGCTATATTAGAAAACTCATTATGCATATTAACATAGGACTTATGTTACATAACTAAACCTTAGGAACTAAACAGAGGGCTGTGAGGCTTCCTTTTATAATAAGCGTTTATATATATATATATATATATATATATATATATATATATATATATATATATATTCAACAGATCCTTACATGAAAAATGTTAGATAGATTACTGACAAAATGGTTAAAACATCTCATGTTTCTTGAAATGTCTTGGAAATATTGACAATCTTCTTAACCTTCAGCTTCTAATGTTTATACATACTTTGATCCAGTGTATTTTGACATATCTACTTATCAGAGGTGCTATTATTATATGTGACATATTCATATAGCATCAGTTATATTGGACACTCTCATTTTAATGTATAATTCATGGACTTAGATTTCTTTAGTTGCTTTCATAATGCTTTTCTCTTTTGCTTTTATACTGTATTCTAAGCAGAGATAGATAATTTGTATTTTTGGTGTTGGAGAGGTGGTGGATGGATGGTTTAGCTAAGTTTTTAACTAAGCCAGAAACTTTATGTTTCATGTATGTGTTTGTAAATAGTTTGGGGTTTTTGAAAGTAGTGCTTAATACAAGTTATACATCTATGATAAGTACGTTTTCAGTAGATTTCAAGTCAGCACAGAAGAAAGGTCTTTTGGTAAGTAACAACATACATATTATAGTCGATGGCTTATAAATGTTTATCATTAAATATTAATAGTTTGAACAATAATGTCAAAAGAGCTGGTTTGCTTAAATATATCAAAATGCATAAAGCCCAGATCATCATTTTACAGAAAACCTATCTATTAAAAGAAGACCTACAAATATACTCATTTAATGACTATAGCATTCTGGCTGATTCATATTTTAAGACTAAGAGAAGGGGCACTCTTATTCTATGGAAAAATACTCATACTATGCCAAGAATTATAGATACAATTTCAGATAAAGATGGGATGCTAAGCATGGTTATTTTGGAAATCAATAGGAAGTATTATATTTTGATTAATACATACCAGATACCAGGACTAAGTATTAAATATGTTGACAACTATCTGGACCTGATTACTTTAAATGCAAAAGAGGAAATTATAGCAACAGGTGATTTTAACTGCCTATTATCAGGCAATGGTACTTCTAAAAATGGTAAAATAAAACTAAAATTTCAAGACAAGAAGTTAAATGACTTTACAAACCAAATGAACCTTAATTACATACATGGTCTAAGAGAACATTACTCCTTATTATATACTCACTATTCATATCGGTTTGGTACACAAACAAACACTGATAAGGACTTTGTATCAAATAATATATACTCAAAAATAAGTGACTTATCTATAATGACTTGTCCACTTTCAGACCATAATGCTATAAACTTTACATTAACTATGCATATAGATGATTTACAATTTCTACAGAGAATTATTGCTTACATAACTAAGTTAAAAGACTTTAGGAAATGAATAATGAAAGAAATAGACATGTTTATGGAAACAAATGATAATGGTGAAGTGACTAATGCTATACTATGGGACACCTTTAAAGTTTATATATATGGTAGAATAAAATCTTGTACCTTATAAAAAGGAGAGAGTGGGACAAAGAACTTTAGACTTACAAAAAATATAGACAAGATAAAAATGGACGCAAAACCAAATAAAGTAGCACATAAAATTACTAAATTAAATCAAAAATACTTAGATGTTCTAAATCATAAGGTAGCCATAAACCTGGAAAATTGAAATTAAAATATTGTGCTGTAAATCCTAAATATCTACATAAAATAGTGGTAAGATCCAAAAAAATAAACAATCAAAATCTTATTAATAAGATTAAATATAAAAGTGATGGTTCAATTAAGAGTGCATCTAACTTAATGGGCATATCAGAAGTGTTCAAAAACTACTATAAAGATATAAATAATAACACACCATTTTTAGAGGCAGATAATGTAGTAAATACTTTTATTCAAGAAAATATAACTACTAAGGTGTTAATGCAACAAAATAACATATTAAATAAACAAACAACACTAACAGAAGTGAAAGAGCAAATAAAAAAAATAAAAGATAATACAGCTCCAGGACTGGATGGATTAATTCCTGAACTATATAAGATTTTCCTGAATATATAATAAAGAAAATGATGAGTGCCTTTACTATGGTTAAACAAAAATGTTTCACCCCCATCATGGAAATATTCAATTATCTCCCCCATTTTAAAACAAGGTAAGGACCCCAAATCTTGTGATTCATATAGGCCAATTTCATTACTAAACACTGATTATAAAATTTTCATGACAATATTAGCTAACATGATAAAGGAAATATTACCTAATCAAATACATAATGATCAGACAGGGTTCATTCTTCATAAACAAGTACAATATAACATTATTAAATTACTATCATTAATAGACATAGCATGCAAATACAAAAAAACAATTATTATCAGCATAGACATAGAAAAGGCTTTTGATTCTATTAGTCAGTCTTATCTACAAAGAATTCTGATTGGTTTTGAATTCTCCTCAGATTTTGTCAACTTATTTATGAAAATGTATAGTGGGGCACAAGCTTATGTGAAAATTGGATCATGTCTAGCCTCACCACTAGAAATCCTCAAGGGAACTAGACAAGGTTGTCCTTTGTCACCATTATTGTTTGATATTTCAATGGAACCTTTTGCTACATATATCAGAAATAAGCACAATATAAAAGGCTTTCAAGTTAATAAGGACTATTGTCCTAAGATACAATTATTTGCTGATGATATGTTGTTAACGTTTGGGTGATATTGATGGTTCTTTGCATGATGTTATAAATACCTTAAGCAGGTTTGTAAGAATTTCAGGGCTTAAATGTAACCATAATAAATCCAAAACATTACAAATTAACAAAAAAAAAAAAAAATCAACAAAAACCTAAGACAGAATATAGCCTGTTTAATTGGGAGAGTGATGTATTAGAATATTTGGGTGTCAGTATAAAGAGTACATTGAAAGAGTCTGTTAAACTAAACTACAATAATTTAGTAATCACCATTAGTGAACTAATCAAAAGAAGGAATAAAATGTCCTTCACAATGGAGGATCGGCTCTCTTTAATTACCCCCTCCCAAAAACTTATTTAAAAAATTAGATTCCATGCTACTTAAATTTTTATGGTTCCCCTTAAAACCTAGGATTGCATATAAGTGGCACATTAGAGCTTGGAACAGTAATGGGATAGCATTCCCTAGCTTAGATCTTTATTCCATATGAGTTATAATTAATGTAATATTACATCGGATCTCACCTACCTATATATCTGGCTGGAAAATAATACATGAGATTCATATAACTGATGCCAGAACTATAGAAAATCAATTTAAGAAACAATACAGAATAAGTAGAGTTCATTTGCTTTTACGTGAATTTTGTTTATTTAATAAGAAGTTTGATCATTTTTCTTATGGCATTAATCAAATATTTAATAACTTTAAAAATATAATTGATTGTAATTACAACATTAAACAATTCCTATTTCTTATATTCCCTATAGCATACTCCCCTGATTGCCTAGATTCTTTCAACATCAATGTGATGCAAAAATTAAAGGAAAATAAGTTGATATATTGGCATCAGATTATTGAAAAGAAGAGTATTGAACCATTACACTTTCTTCTATGTTGTTTTGATAATAGTCAAGACAGTTGTTTGTTTATACACTCATTACGGCAGTTTATAGAAAACAAAATGAGAATATCAGTCAACCTAGAGACTGAATCTATACCTAGTTTGATCCAGCTTTTTATTAGGTGTCTTGAAAAGACAGATGATCAAAATTAAGTATCTCACCTATCTATAAGATACCAAGAGAAGACACTCTAAAGTTTGACTCCGATTTTTGGAATTACTATGTAAAGATTAATGGAGAACAAACGTCTGATGAGTCCAAGAAACTGTTATTGAAATCTATGTATGGTACCTCTTCTTCATTATATTGGAGATTGTATACATGCAAATTTATAAATAGGAGTTTCTATACTCCACATAAAAAAAAAATCTTATACTCAAAAACCGTGAAAGTGAAAGTTGGAAATGTGATGAATTACTAGAGACCAACTGGTTTCACATGCTCATTGAATGTAGAAATGTTGTTCAATACTGGAAAGACTTCAGATATTTTGTAAAGGCTTTATGGTCTGATAACTGTCATATTTCTAACTCACTAATCCTATTCAGTGTTCATATACCTAATGTAATACCGCAATCTCAGATTCATTTACTCTGTTCAGTTCTTGCAATTGCCAGAAAAGTTATTACTTTGAACTGGAAAAGTAAACAAGATTTGATGTTTAAAGAATGTATTCATTTAGTAAACATTGTTTGTAAAAAAGAACTGCAAACCATTTGTTATAGAACTCATAACATTGCTCATAAAAAAATAGCATGCAAAAATTGGAAAACCTTTTGAACAAATACTGATAACTTCTCATGGATAAAATGATTGTTTATCATGGATGAATGTTTAACAGCTGTCTTTTGGCTTTTCCCGGTTAGGGGTCACCACAGCGGAACTCAGGTCTGCTAATGATTGATTTAACGGTGTTGAGTTGCCAGCCTGGCACCCAATCTGCAATGAAGGCACACCCACACATGCACCCACCTACCTGCATGTCTTTAAATTCACTCAAAAATGGGGAGGACATGCCAACTCCACACAGAAGGCGCTCCAGCCGAGAATTGAACTGGACAACCTCTTGCTGCAATGCGACAGTGCTAACCACTGCACCACCACGACCTTTTATGGATGAATGTAAATATTGTAAATAGTTTTGTTATTGTTTTATTGTATTTGTTATATGTACACTGTGTATGTTTATAATGAAAACAAAATAAAAATGTTTTTGGCAAAAAAAGATTTGCTGGGTGAGGAACCGGAAATAATCCAGAAAATTACATGTGTCTGTGGCCATGAAATTTAAAGATTTTCAGAAGTGAATGAGATTGATCCAAAGATGAGAATACTTTAAGTTGTGGTGAGAATTTAGCGAGAATATAAATTATTTGTGAGGAATGAACTAGCTCAGATTTTAGTGTAAAGAAAACATCTACGTGCAATTTTTTATAGTAAATGTGGACAAAATAATAGTGTCTAATCAACTAGGAAAAGAACTGCAAATGTGTAAAGAAAATGCTCATTATATGTTATACTAGTCAGGAATGTCAGCAAAAATAGAGCAAGATGTTTGAAATTTAAGTGTGCCATATATAACATAACAATAATCCAAGAGAAGAGAAGAGAAGAAAACAATCCTTATTCTGTTTTAGGGACACTGTGGAATAAGGTTGGGTGAAACTTGTTTAAGTTTTGTTCTCTGTCCATTTGATCTGTGTAAAATATTCAACATTTTCAGAAGTTATGAAGTTATAGATACCACAAGTACTGGTGTAATTAATGCATTAAAAATGTTTTTAGTATATGGGAGTACTGCAGATATATATCAGATGATGGTCTATAATAAGCAAGTATGGAATTCAAGAAAATTTCAGGGCAGTCTGAATTTTAACATATAAAAGCTACTGTCATAACCAAATAGCTAAGTCAAAAGGGGACAGTTCAATCTGTGAAAAAGTTCATAACAAAAGCTTAAAACTTTAATAGTGCCTGTTACTTAGACATACAGTTAGTTTTACTGGAATAAAGGAATGTTCCCTTTCAAGGCATAAGGCTTTCACAAGCTTTACTAGTGATGGCTCACAGTTTAATGAGCAGCCTGTGGCCTCTGCTTCTTTACTTCAGCCTGAAATCCCAAGTTCAGGTAAAAACAAACTAAAGTAAAGCCAGTCTAGTGAAAATACTACCGTTGCCCTACTGATGGACAGAGCCCGAAGTTCAATCCAATGATGATGGCAGTTCCTCCATGGAAATCACTGTTGGCAAGTTCTGCTGGCACTGATGAACTTTCCTGAGGAATTTCCCCCTTCATTGACTTGGTTCAATGGTGAAGCTGATATATATAAATGTGGGGACTGTGGGGCTTTCCTCCCACATGCAGGGATGAGAGGGACTTCTTCCTGCAAAATATACTTTTTTTGTGTCTTTTTGGGTTTTTTATGCAGTTCACAGTTTCCTTGGTGCATTCAGTTTCTTCCACTCATAGTGGAACCAAACAGTACTTGCCTCAAATAGCAGGACACCTACCCTTTTGTAAGAGAAAGGAACAGAATCAGAATACAGAAAGGTTCCATAGAGGAACAGACAGGAGTGCTTGTTATGCAGTATGAGAAATCTAGATCTTTTTTATGCTTAAAATGGAAATTTGCTGAAAGGAACCACAAGCATTTATTCAAAACAAGTATATCTTACAGTGACAGTGTTGAACAGATACTATGTTCGTAATACCTCCGTAGAAGAGGTAGTCAGAAAAATGTCCAGAGTGAAATCCAAAAAAGGTGCCCCAAGACACATTTTTAGAAGCAGTAGCAGGTGAGTAGTTTACCTGAGTTTGAAACATCCTGAAGGGGACTTACCTGCAGTAGTTCCTAATACCCCAACATCAGAGTCAAAGAACCCCAACATCTACATATTCTAAGATTGTGAAATCTAGCTAAAATTTCAGACAACACCATGGATTGAAAAGTGTTAATTGTATTTACTGTGTTTGCTGTTATTGTAGTAATAAAATGCTTCAGTTTTGTATTTGAAAGAAAATTAAAACTTTATAGGAAAAAATATTTTGCATTCAAAGTATTATAAAGTTTGAAATGTTTTCATTATTAAAGCAAAGCCCAAGACTGCAATAAGTGTCTGAAGCTTTTAAAAATATTATTATTACATAGTATATATATTTTAATATGAAATATACCTCAAATAGAGTGGGAAAATGTACCTGATGAATTAGCCCATAAATCATGGATACAACTTTTAGAGATTTTATACATTTAGCTTTGTCAAAGTTCAGAGTTTATGTAACATGGTCTGATATGTAATATGTACCGCACAGTGTAAAGTAAATGCTTATGAAGCTAGTCTCTTGCAACTTCTATCAACTTATTTGTTCTTGGACTATTATGAATATCAAATATTACAATACTGACAACAGCAAAACAAATGTTTTCTAGGTTAAAAGACAATTGTGCAAGTATGTTTGCAGTAGGAAAATATGTGATGGGCTGTGCATGGGAATGTGAATGTATTTCGAAAGATTTTGCTTCAATGAAAGGCAGTGTGAACAGTGAATGGCTGAAATCTACTTTCAGAGGATAGGAGGTGTTGCACTTTCATCACTGTTGTGCAACCAAGGATTTGTTATATATAAGTTGGGTGTGTGTGGGGTCTTTCCCCACATGAGGGTACAGGAGAGTTTGCCCACATAAAAAAAAGCTTGAAATCTTGTTCAGTGACAGTTGTTTTCTGCAAATCACATTTGTGCTTTTATCTGTTGATGGATAATCATGAATCCTTGTGCACACCACATCCATACAACAAAACTGTTTTAATTCAGAGGCTACACAATGTTAGGGGAATATAAATACATTTTTTATGCAAGTCTTTCGTGATTAGTTATGCAATCTCAGTTTTAAAGTATTTATTTTATCAAAGATTGGAAACTTAGCTGTCCTTTCCTATATGGGATGTGCTAGGAACCCCCACCAGGGAAAATTTACTCTAACCTATAAAAATATTTTCATTATAGGGACAGTAGTATCAAATCAGTCCTTGGAAAGTGTCATTGGTAAAGCTAAATAAAATAAATGTAGAAAAATGAATGTCACAGTGACTTCTTCTCAATATGGACTATATGGCTGTTCTTTGGCAGAATTTCACAGGCCTTGAGGACTTGTCATGCATCTATTTATTGTTTTTTTTTTCCTGGCAGAAGACCTGCAGCCCTATTCAGAAAGACTTGCTCTTAGTGTAAGTGACCATGTACATTAAGAACAAGTTGAGTGCAGGTCTTTTGCAATCTGGCCCCAAGTGCAAACCTGTTCATGTATATAAGCCATACACTGAAGAAAGTCACTTACACTGAGAACAAGTCTTTCAGAATCAAGGCAGAATTACTCTGAGAGCGACTCTTTTGGAATCTGGCCCCTGATGTCTTGAGAACTGGACATTATGCTTATGCATGAACTGCTTATTCTGAATATATACTATACCCTGTCCTTATGCATGGTTAACTCTGAATATGTGTTATACCCTACACTTAATTGATACGAAAGGAACTATTTATTTATTCATCCATGCAGTAACTAATTTTCTTTGTTACATTAGCAAATATAATTATTTACTTAGGCTGTCTTGCCTCTGGCACAGATTTTAAGACTGTTCAGCAATGTTCTGACTTTATGAGCAGCAAAGGTTTGTCTTGTCATGGAGACTGGGAAATTTACTATTTAGTATGTAGCGCTGACAAACATAACTCACTTCAAAAAAGAAACCATACAGGTTTTAATGCATATTGAATATAGTCATACATATTACCTAAGATTTCTGCTGTTTTTAGCTGTTTTGCAGCTTAGTGTTTCACTGTTTTTCAGTACGGCTTACTTACTGATATCTGCTTGTTACTGTGTGCTGTCAGAAACTAAATGTATTGCCTGCTCAGGATTATGCTATAGTTTAAATTGATATAGTTTTGTAAGAATTTAAGCATTTTAAGACATGTTCAGTCAGCATTGCTAAGCTTCTCTAATCAGGACAAGAATATCAGTGTTTAACAATTCTAGCCATAAAATCTCTACCTATGATGTGGCTTGTGTCTCGCAGTATTAAAATGGGAAGGGACATACATTTCATGCTGAGAAAAAGTTCTCCCCGACTCATAAACAGATCAAAAACTATCAATGTATAGACTTTACACTGGTTTCTGTGCTGTGTATCTATAGATTGCTGGTTAAGACTTATTTCAGTATTGTAATATTTGGTATTTTAGCAGACTTTAAACAAGGAGTAGATCAATGCATGCTGCTAAGTGATTAATTGTGTTTAGCATATGTGGTGGACTGAACCCTGTCCTCCCTACAGTGGTTTACTTTGTGGTATGCATTACCCATATATGCTTTCCATTTTGGCATCATTTCCTCCTTATGGTTCTCCCCACTGTCAATTTAAATGTCATTCTACTGTTCAGATAATTAGTATCCTTAACAGTAAGCTGTGATATTGTTACTTTCCAGCAATAGAGTATCCATAAAATCAAGTAGCCTCAAAGTGCAACATGAAATTATATTTTGTACAGTACATGTGCATATCCCAGTATCACAAAACTAATTTGCCTGTCATTGCTCTTTCATTGTCTTGAGACATTGAATTGAATCTGTATGTATACAAATCACAATCATGTAAATGAAAAGGATTCAGAAGTAGCACTTTAAATTTATGCAGTAGTCTGAACACATCTGCATGTCTTACAGACAAGCTGCATTTGCTCAAACATGGAAGAGTGGATTGACTTAGTTGTGATTCAAATTAAATAAATTCATCCTACAGTGCATATTACTGTAGTATCAAACATTTCAAATCAGAGGCTAGGACTAAGGGATCAGAGAGGAGTTATTGTTTCAAAGAAAATAACACGCTAATTTCTGGCATTGTCAACAAGACATGCAAACCACAATTCAAAGTGGCTTTTCTTGAAGGCTTGCTTAGTGGGCATCTTAGCTACATAGCTGATCTTGCTTATATGCCAACTCCACAACTGCTGTGGGCATATCACACATTATCAAAACTACTGCACCACTCCCAAACAAGCAAAATTGCATAATTTAGAAGATTTCAACTTACACTGGGCCATAAAAGTTTAGGCCTTCTAAATGACCTTTTACGCAAGAAGTAATAATTAACCAAACTCTCCACTGCACCCATTAGACGTAATCTTCATACAGGCAAGAATTCTGCCTTGGCTGGATTAAACACTAACTTTTTTGAAATACTTAATATACCAATAAATGAGAACCCATATTTCATGCCACATTGGTTGCAATTCCCATATTCATTGGTAAACCCAGAATGACAACGACTGCATTTAGTTTTCAATGGAAGAAAAAAAATCTCTTCTCTCTACAGAGACAGACTGATACAGCTTTACAGAATAAATACCACCAATTCAAAGTGCAGAAGACTAAGGTCACAACATTTTCCATGGCTAACAACTGGTGAAAGGCATATCTTTGAATACAGAAAATTCCTCAGCAAGAATATAGACCAACCAAAATCTCATTAGCATAGTCCACCTACAGTAGCATTATAAATAAGTGCAAGAAAGATATTTCTAAAACCAAAGCTTTTTCTTTAATAATCAAAACTGTTTACTTTGTAAGGAAATCAAAACAATTTAAACCAGAATCTTTCTGGAAGTTCATAGGTTGTTACTAGGCTTACTGTCCCAGGAATCACTGAGAATCCTAGCCTAAATTTCCATTTGTCTGCAAGCACTCTCTTGTTAAGTGAGTTGCTCAAGGTTACACAGCAGGTAAATGTGGGTTGAAAGAATCAAACCATCTACCACACAAACTACAGTTCAGAGCCTTAACCCCCTGCATCAAATGAGAGACTTTACTAAGAAGTATTGCATAATTTCTCTGCTGCTAACCAACCAAAACATCACCACACAGGCAAGGATGACTAATGATTTTTGTCATAGTTTTTGCTAAACAAGTAAGCGGTGTAAACAATGGCTCTAGTCATCCATTCATAAAGGCAATATTTCCTTCCTAACTTCTGTGTTCAGAAAGAAATAATGGCTAATATTGATTCCCATAAAACAGGGGAACAAGGGCCCCCTACTTTTTAGCATACATACCAAAACTATTATGTTTTGCTTACCTCATATATTACCTCATATTTACATTCTTTTGTATGTAGATGACATGGCCATCTGGTATTATTATTAAAGAAAACCTAATGCAAAAACTACTAAAAGCAATTAACTGGTATCTGCTTAAAAAAAACTAAAGTTATGTCCTTTAGCATCCCATAAAACACAATCTTTAACTACCCCCCCTTAGCAGCCAAGTGCTCCGGATTGTGCGGGACGCTCCGCATTTGTGATAGATTAAGCCCATTGTTCCGCTGTTCCGCATGAGCAGCTGTTACTCCGCTTTGTGACTTTAGGGATCTTGCAATAAAGAACAGAGTCTGCTGGGCTTGGTTTCTGCTAAGTGTATCATTTATTCTCAGGCCATGTCATTGTTTTGCATTACTGTAAATACAGGCGTCTGCATTTACAACTGCCATTTTTTGTATAGCTACAAGTAACTGAAGGATCGGATGATTGCAGTTAAAGTAGCGACACACAATAAAAAGAGTTGTAAGACATACAACATTTAAAACTGCAGGATATTTGTTCAAGAAGGTTACATGAAAATGTCAGAGCTGACTGGCTTAGGGATACATATGAGCTTTGTTTGAATGCTTGTATTTTTTTTTTATTCAGTGTTTTTACTTGGCATGCCGCACGGTTACTCTGATGTTAAACCGAAGAAGAATAATGTCATATTTAGTACTCTGTGAAACAGTAGTAAATGTAATTGATGTGCTTACTTATAGTTGAATAATAAAATAAAAAAATTAGGCTACTGCCTCCCCCCTTCACACATGTTCTTTGGAGGAAATACAGATAATCTCTGATTCCCTGCAGTCAGCTAAGTGACATAAGCGATGCATTGTTCTACCTTCTTGACAGGCTGGGACAAAGTGGATATCAAAGAACAGTTCCTAGATATGCTGTGCTTCTGCGTCTTAGCACTCAACTGCTCTCTTATTTGGGAGAATTTCTGTCCCTGGTAGTTTCTGCTCCTAGAGAGATTAATGGCCTAAGCTTAAAACACTGTAGGTCTGCTATCAGGCAAGTATGAAACAGATACAAAATGAGTAATAAGTTCTGTAGACAAAGAGGGAGATAGCTGGCCATAATTCAGATGGGAAAAATAAGAATATTTATTGTGCCCTTCACATACTTTGAGGTCTTGGGCAACCTCTGAATGTACAGGTGCTAAAAAAAAAACAGGAGTTATGTCAGTAGCACTTTTCTTACTTTCATGCCTCTGTAGCAGTTTGTGTGGAGAGAAGAGAACAAGAAATATGTTACTTTGCAGTCATGGTGGGAACTGTGACTTTAGAGAGACTTGAATGTTAAAGTAATGAACAAAGGCAGGGACCTAGGGTTTAGCTAGCCATACTTAATGTACTCAAGTGAGTGCATTCTTTCGAGCATATTGTAGAAATGTTACAGGTGCAACAACACAGAATGCTTAGAACATTTTAAAATAGGGTCTAATAAATAGTGCTGTCCAAAACATGGCTGCCTATTAGGAATGTGTTTTGTAAAACTAGCATTTTTTGGCTATAATTGGCAAAAGTTAAAAACAGCAAGTAATTTTCTGAAGAATGTATAGGCAGCAATTTAAGGACAGTACATTAACAATGGGGTAACAATGACTGATTGAAAAGCAGTAGACATCTAAGAGGCATAGTACATTCAATGTTTGGGAGGAAAGGTTTGTAGTGAGTGACATCGAATGTGTGACAGAAGGGTAAGATGACAGATTTGGGGGTCATGCTTCAGCTTGGGAATGGAGTACTTTTCTGAAAAAGCAGAGCTTTTATTATTTGAAGAAATCAAGAAGTTCCCCAGGAGAGTTGGTCAAATGGAAGAAATGATTGGAGTTAACAGAGTGATGGAGAAGATGCAGGTATTTTTGGGTCCAGCATGGGGATGAATTATAACTTGGAAGAATAGGGGAGAAGCCAAGTAGAAAGAATTTGTTGTTTATGACTAACATGATTAAAGGAACTAGGGGTAAGCAGCTGCCTAGCTAACTTGACTGTGATAACAAATGTAGTCTTTTTACTTATGAAGGTAAAAGTATCTTCACCAAGTTGTGTGCACCATAATTAATGGAAATAGGTCACTGCTGTCTGAACCATACTGTCTGTATATTGCATTTTATCAATGGTTCTGCTGACTTTGTTTTATTTGACGTGTGTCCTATTGAATTTTTAAAATATACAGTATTCACTTAGTTCTTCTGGCAGAAAGTCCACTTCAACCAGGTCCCATGGAAATGGTACATTTTCGCGCAGTGCGAAAATAGGGTGTTCCGCATTTTGAATGTTTGTCACACATTGATAGGGTCTATGTTCCACATTGGCCTCTTAAGAGGTTGAGACCTATGATTACCCCCCCCCCCCCCAACTGGGCCACTACAACCACATATAGTGCCTATATTGACATAGTTGCTATATTTTGGTATCTGGGATTATGCATGGATCCATCTGTTATTTCCTTTGTGGTGCACATAATGTTGTCAACAAAAAGAAAAATGTCCTTGAATCATGATATAAAATGCTCATTCTTCTCATTAAGGAGGTCAGAAAAGTACTTGGAATATGAGTTGTGATATCAATCCTTGTGTATGTTGTCCCGGTAGTTTTTGCAAACTCCATTTGAACAACCAATTACTGCACATCATACAAAACAAATCTGCATAATTTATTCCATTCCTGCAAGATGACAACAGCATTGTTTTTCTCCTTAGGTAAACTAAAGTGGAAGTCAGTTCATCAAAGGGCTAAGTTACTGTGATGCAAACCATGTTTTTATGCTATTACATACGGACCAGTGTTCCGCTTTAGCAAGAGAAATTAACTTCAAAAATAATTTCAGACCACTATATTTTTCCTCAACACATAAAGCTCTGACAATATGTTCTCAAATTTAGCACTTAGGATTTGGAATACGCTGCCTGCATGCATCAGAAACTGTTCAGCCTTATTAACATTTTTCCTTTGAACTGACATCCTAGTTGCTTAAGAATCAAACTGTTGTTGTCACACTGGACTAACCCAAACTACATTGTGTGCTAAATAAGGTATGATTCTCTCTCTTGGTGGTTCTGGGACATTGCAGTTTATTGAACTCCATTGCTCTGAGTCTCTTTTTTTTCAAAATATTTTATTAAGTTTTCCATGAAAAGTAAAAGACAAAAAAAATGACAAACAGTATTCTCATTCTAAGACAAATTATTAACAAACAAAGTAAAAACTATTTACAATATATACATAGGCCTGAAAAAAAACTGCAGATCACAGTTAAACTACACAAGTTCTTTAGTATAAGTATCAATTCAGAAAGAGTTATGGTCCATTTGTAAAGTCTCAATAAGTGCTAAAACCTTTGTCCAAGGATTATTAACAAATGCCTTTGGATAGATTCTAAGTTCTTTGGTCTTAGTTTGTTTGATTACCAGGTCTTTCACTGAAGACAAGAAATCCTCAACAGTGGGTGTGCAGCTAGTTTTCCATCTTCTGGTGATGCATCTTCTGGCGATAGCAAGTACTGACCATAGTAAATATGAATTATTCTTATTCAAAAAGTAGCCTTCATTCATATTGAAAAGAACTAATGATTTGGACAATAAGAAGGAATCAGTGAATAATGCTTTGAGAAAATCATCCATGCTGTTCTAATAACCCTTTAATTTAGGACAATCATAAAAAATATGTTCTGTACATCTCCAGCAGGATGTGCTGGAGCTATTACTGATTTTAACTATCTTATCTGGTGTCAGAAATGCCCTATGCAGATATTGCCAAGCAAAAATACTCCAGTAATGAGATCATGAAGTATGCTTGATGGATAACAATTTTTTTTATTTTTCATCATGTGAGAAATTAAAAGAACAGCCTTTGAATATAAAGTTCCAGTAACTTTGATTTATACTAGTTTTATAAACAATTAACATGTTATATCTGAGTCTCTTTTTTGTCTGTTTAGAGTCAAGTCAGTAACTGTATTCTAAAGTAGTTTAATAATCTGGCAGTGTATTCTGCTTTGGATTTTATTGCAGACAATGCTATTTTTTATTCTATGTTGTTGGCTTTGACTCTTTATAGAGGAAATCTAGAAACGGAGAAAGGGGAACAATCAGGCTTACAAGGCACCAATTGTTCTTCCTCCACCATTGTAAATAAGAGTATGGGGACACAGCCTTCACAAATGGGAGGGTGCAGAGGAATTTGCCCCCTTAAAAGATATGTATGTTAAGTTTTTGAACATTCAGTGTTTTGTTGTTGTTTTATTGGTACTGTATGCTAGGTCTTTGATATACTATGTCTTGGTACTGAAGGATACATGATATTGTAGAGTTTCAGTTTTAATGGGTTGTGTTCACTGAGTTAAATTCTATATGAAGTGATAGTCATGGAAGCAGGGTGGATGGGGCAGTTCTGTAATGATAGCTATATATTCAGCAGTACCTTTAATCAAGATTATTTTTTATTGTTTCTTTGCCCCTCCCCCATTCTGTTGCCACTGAATTCCACCCCCTTTCCAGTAGCTTATTAATTCCTCTCTCCTCTTCCCCTTCTGGAGAGTCCAGGGGTCCAACTGAATCCTCATGACACTACACTACTACCACTTTTAAAATCCTATTCTCGCCATAAGAAAGAGTTGAGAACTGGAGGGAGGGAATCATATGTATGGCTAGGAATGAGGGAATTTTAGATTTTGCAGCAAAGGGGGAAGTTGTAAGTAGCTGAGATGAGTATGACATCCTAGGCATTACCACCCATGACAGAAGAGACTGTACCCACTCATGTACCTCAGCTAGAGTGAAACACACCTCGTGCTTAACCAGTTCAAATCCCAGCTCAGGCAGAACCTGTGACCAAGCCCCCAAGATGTGTTACTTGACATAAGCTACTCAGTCCAACCCCTGTCAACCATCTTCTCAGTACACAAGCTAGTAATCACACTTGACTTGTCTGAGTCTATGACATGAAGATGAGCAATCAAGATTGTTTTCTGCTGCAAAAGAGAACACATTTAAGTATTAACTGATGTGTTATGTTAATTACATTTAAATTTACTTGCAAATTTTATCCACAACTCATAATGACTTTTCTAAGTTTTTACACATGTCCAATGTGTAATTCTCTTTCTTTGTTCTTATTGTACCTTGGTTGTGACTGAAAAATAGAGTGATGCAATGGTCTATATCCCTTAGATGAAATCAAACAAATAAATAAACACATTGGCAAACACATAATTAAATATATTTAGTGTACAGTAGCTGAAAGATCTCAAAGGGTATACTTTGATGGACCTTTTACTCTTTAAAACTGCCATCTCAGTGCAGAGTATAAAATCTCTATGAAAGTGCATTTTGTGTTAGGACTTCATGAACAACATGCCTCAAATGGTCAGATCTGGGGATCTAGTGATATATATATATATATATATATATATATATATATATATATATATATATATATATATATACTGTTATCCAAGTCTATACCGTCTAAATTGTAGCATGCTGTAGGCCAATGTAACTTTATTCTGCAGCTTTGAACTCTTACTTGCAGAGATGTTACAGCTTATACAATACAAACTGCATTTATATCATGTACACCTCTAGATATGACAGAACTGTGATGCATAAGCTTTTTGTGAATGCATTTTGTGTCATTCATAAGATAAATCAAAGGAATTTGCATCCAATTTTGAAATTAGCCACTTCCCTTTATGCTAAACTTAGACTCAGTCTTATTAATTCTTAACTGTCTCAGAATGGGCTAGACTTTTCTGAAAAAGGTTTTGATATGTTTTGTACAAGGTATAATGCTGTTTGCTTATTAAAGGAATACTGCACCCACAGACTGAAAAAAAACACGTTTATTTCATTGTATCTTGATGTTTCCTACATTTTAATACCACTTTTGAACTCTATATACTTTTTTAATATTTTTAAATGTAATTCCAGAGTTTGCCCACATGGGGTCCAGCACCCTGATTTTTTAGTCTACTCTAGGTATCCTGCAATGCAGTGTTTGGCTTTAAAATACTACAACATAGCCTCTAAGCTCCTGTCAGTGCATTGGCTCTACATGTTTTTTCCTCAAATACCCTGCTTTCTTTTAGTCAGTTGGTTTAATTAACATTTCTTGCTTTTCAATGATTATTTAAAAGACAAACAGGGATAATCACACAGAACAGTATTCTTTGTGCCTGTTACTTTTTCTTTCTAAAGTGGCCAATTTTCATTATTTTGTTTTACCTGAGTTGTAATCCTTATACTCATCCCCACTTACAAACACCTCCCCTTCACATCTGACAAAGTGGCAAAGGTAATTTGAGCTGTTTGCTGCTGTGATTGATAGCTCACAGCAGGAGAAAAAGTTCATGTACTGTTGCCTTGTACTATCCACCTACGTATAGTGGGACACTTATTTTTGCTGCACCATAACCTCAAATTTTAATCCTTACTACCTACTAATTGGTAACATTTTTGACAAACCTTCCAAATTCATTTTTCAGGGGTACCTGAGAAAGCAAAATTCTTAAATAATTGTGTCACAAAGGCCATAAAAATAAAACATTTTTATATAGCACTGCATGTAATTAAAATGAGACATTTTGCATCAGCTTGCATTTTCTAAACAATAGTAATGCAAGTGTAAGCCATCTCACATTTTGACAACAGTAATCACCACTGATTACCTAAGAAGTTATGAAGGACAGGTCAAACGTAAGATTAAAAAAATCATGAGAATTCTGCAAAATCAGGGACATTTGAGATGTATGGTCTTGGGCCATTTACCTCTTACTGTACTGCTGTTTATATTTATTCCCTATAATTTGTTTCTTGCAACTGGGGGATTTATCCATGTTTATTTTTTACAGCCTTTGTGACACAGTTAAAGAATTTTGCTTTCTCAGGAATCCCTGAAAATTTTATTTGGAAGGTTTGCCAAACAATGTACTACAATTAGTAGGTAGTAAAGGATTAAAACTGGAGGACAGAAAGAGGCTATGGTGCAGCAAAAATAAGTGTCCCACTGTCTGTAGGTGGCTAGGACAAGGCAACAGTACATGAACTTTGTCTCCTGCTATGAGATATCAGTCACAGCAGGGAATAGCTCAAATTACCTTTGCCGCTTTGACAGATACAAATGGAAGGTGTTTAGGAGGAGAGAAAAAGAGCTTAAGGATTACAACACAGGTATAACAAAGGAATGAAAATTGGCCACTTTAGAAAGAAAAGAAGTAACAGGCACTGAGACTACTGTTCTGTATAATTATCCCTGTTTGTCTATTCAGTAGTCACTGAAAAGCAAAAAATGGTAATTAAACCTGACTGACTAAAAGAAAGCAAGGTATATGTGAAAACACATGTAAAGTCAATGCATTGACAGGACTTACGGGCTATGATGTAAAATTTTAAAGCCAAGCGCATTGTGGAATACCTAGATGTAGACTAAAAAATCGAGGTGCCAGACCACTTCTGGGCAGACTCTGGAATTACACTTAAAAATATAAAAGAAGAGTATACTGAGTGCAAAAGTGGTGTTAAATGTAGGAAACATCAAGACATGATGAAATAAACATGTTTTTTTTCAGTCTGTGGGTGCGGTTCTCCTTTAAGTTACATCATGATCAGGTTGCTTATACTCCTTAAGTTAAATAAACATCAGGTTTCTGAAAATAGCATCCATGATATTAATAATCATAACTTCTCACTTCTGCCTTAAAGAGCCACAGATTTCACATACTTAAATGAACAATGTCTTGTTCTATAGCAACATGGTTCAGTACAGAACTGGGCATCAACTTTCTCAGCAGTTTCAGATCTCCACCTTAGTAAGTTGTGTTGCCGGCCTTCTTTCTTGATTTTGTCTGCTTTAAAAATACAAGATCATTTTTATACTGTCGTTATTTGGAATAAACCATTTCACAAGGTACTAATCAGATTTTTACTTTTTTCCTGATCTTTGCAGAAGTGAACGAAGGCAAGCTTACTTCCAAACTAATCTTTACATACAACATCATTGAATACATACAATATACTCTCATGGCGTGATGGGAAAATGCTTTACTGTGTTATTAACAGTAATGACTTTTAAATTAGTGCTTGGATCTCCAATTTAATTTACAGAGTATTTGCCTTCTGTGTAGAGCCTGCATGTACTTTAGCTGCATGCATTTTCACTGGGTGCTCCAATTTCCTGTTTTGGATGTGCTGTATAGAAAAATGTTACTTCTCCACATTGTCCATAGGTGTGTATGCTATATATGTGTGTGCATTTGCGTGCATGTGTATTTGTGCATGTGAAAGTATGTGTAAGTGTTTGTTGCATGCTTTGTGTGTGTTATTTCTTCATAGGTTCATAGATAACTAGTAGGCTAGATGCCCTTGTGGGCCATTTTAAGCCTAGCTAATTTCCCTTTTGGTGCTCAAATTAACCTATTCTATTTGGTTAGAGATTGGCCTTAGCCATCCCATGGTCGATAATTACATATTACCCTTAATGAGAATAACTGGGATCATATCACAGATAATTTGAGGGGACCCATGCATAGGATAAAGCATTTATGAGCTGCCTCAGTCCATTAGGCCACCTACTATTATCCTGCTCCTTAGCTAAACTCTGGAATTCTCTCCCTACCACCTTTCAAAATATTCAGAGCCACTCAGACTTCAAAACTCTTCTCCAATCTCACCTCCTTTCAAAGTGGGAATGTTCCTGTACCCCTACCACATAAACTCTTCACCCATGCACTATATACCTCAATCTTCTATCACTGTGCTCTCTTACCCTTTGCTTCTACTTCCTCTCCAACCCTATACCTCAAACTTCCCCCAGCCTACTCCCTTTCTCCACTATATACCACCTTTGACCTCTCCCACCTCACCTTCTTCTCTCTGTCCTCTCCTCATATTTCTAACTTCCCCAAAAAATAAAATAAATAAATAAAAAATAAAAACTTTTTTATCTGTACATAAATGTTTTACTTACATGTTTTTTTTCATCTGAAATGCCTGTACTTTTAATATGTTTAGACTGCATGAATCTCACTTTTCTAAATCATTACCTAGGATTAGAAATGTTATGAATTTTTTTTTAACAAATTGTATATTATCTCTGTATTTTTCACTGTTCTACTACTTTATTTACTTTTATAACTATTGTAAAATTGTCTATAGCCTGTGGAGCTTTTCTCCTCATGCCCCCACTGAAAATAGGCTCTTCCAGGTCCAGTGGACTATCCCGCTCATCAAACTGTAGTCAATAAATAAATAAATAAATTAGTAGTACACAGGCGGTCCTGGAATATATTTTCTGTTTCTCATCCATAGATCCAAGTTGTGCTTGAATATGGACAGGAATGAACTGTATTTAGTGTGTACAAGGAGTCTGCTCCAGAGCAGCAGTATCCACTAACAGCAATGTTTAATATCAACCTCCATAGAGATTTTATACCAGGTGACTGGAGAACAGCATAAGGGAAGACCTTCCACAGACCCAAGCAATTACATACCCATACGTATGACCAGCCTCATATGCAAAGCCGTGGAAAGATTTATCATAGCTTCATAGGTTTATACTAGGCTACTGACTACCAGGGTCTGACTTTATAAGCCTAGCTATGCAACCCAACCTGGTTTTGTCCCCCAGGTACCTTGGATGCCTATATGGTGGGTATGTTAGTAAGGAGCTAGCCTAGAGTTATGTGTGTGTGTGTGTGTGTGTGTGTGTGTGTGTGTGTGTGTGTGTGTGTGTGTGGGTATGTACTATTGACCTCTGCTTGTCAGAGACATAGGGGTAAGACCAGGGATGAATCGAGATTTCCCATGCAATGATCAAGAGTCAATGATGAACTCTGTTTCACATGAGTGGGGAGCTTATTCCATAGTGTGAGTTCCTTTGGGATACATATCGGTCTCTCATGCATGTTATATTTATGTCACAGGCAAAGTTTAGGTCCTTGATCTAGTGTTTCTGGTGCTTTTTGTTTTGTAGATGTGCAAGAGATCCATCAGAGTTGGATATGAGGATGCCTTGTATGCCAGGGATACATTGCCTCTCAGTATCCTGTAGGAGAGTGAGTACAGAGATTGGGCCTTAAAGCTATCTGTGCAGGACAGAATATTCATACCCTAGATTCTCCTGGTTAGGAACCACTGATCATGTTCCAATTGTTGCAAATGTCTAGCTAGGTACATGCCAAAGGGTGCATAGTACTCAATGATGAATATGATAAGGGCTGAGTAGACTAGTACTATAACTTGATTGGCCCTGGATGCCATAACTTTGCTTATGAGTTGGGTGACATAGAATGATTGTCTTACTATATTGGCTATGTGTTGGTCAAAGGCCAAATCACTGTCCACACATGCTTCCAGGTCCCCAACCTCACAAAGGGCACTACAATGCATTTCTTTGTGTGGAGCCCCAATCTATGGCCCTGGCACCAGTGATCCACATGTGCCAGTCCCCCTGCAGAATGCTGGTGTTATGGGGAGGGATCCATGATAGCTCCCAATTTACAGTCATCTGTGAATCCAGTGAACTGGAGACCCCCAACATTAGCCCTGACCTCTGAAAAGTAGATGCCAAACAGGAGTGGGCACAACACAGAGCAGTGGGGTGCCCCACTTGCAACTGGTCTCCCAGTGGAAGAGTTCTCACCAACACTGACTTACTAGGTCCCATCCATTAGCCAGTCAGCAATCCAGCGGGTTATATAGGGATTTATGCCTAGTTCTAAGAGTCTGTCAATAATACCGCAGTGGGATATTTTATTGAATGCCCTGACAGGTCCAGGCAGGAAGCATGTAGATATTTCCCCTCATTCACAGCCCTGGTGATACTCTCAAAGAAGTCCACCAGGTGGAGCAAGAATGAACCTCCCCTAACAAAGCCAAACTGGGATGAGTCCAGTGTCTGTAAGTTGCTGCTGCCCTTGTTGATCATTTCCATGATAATTTGCTCCACGGCTTTGCATATCAGACTTGTCAAACTCATGGGTCTGTAGTTCCTGGGTTCAGTTGATGGTCCACCCTCCATTGACCTGACATGTAACCTGTTTTAATGCTGCAGCTGAAGAGTACCTTAAGTGGTCTTGTTAAGTCATGTTTTAGGCTATTTAGGAGGCAACCAGTTATATTGTTGTGCCAATTGTCTTAGTGTTGTTGGCCTTAGTGAGTGTTGCTAGCACCTGCTCCTTGTTGACAGTTGGGGGTGATATGCTATAAAGGATTTCACAAGGGGTAGTGAGGGAGGAGTGGAGGGGTGAAGTTAGAGTTAAATTTATCAGCCAGTAGATTTGCTATGTCAGCCTGGTCAGTGAAGACTGTGCCATTTATGACTAGATCTGCACACTACCGAATGCTACTTTAAGGATCCTGACAAAGCTGAAAAAGGCCTTGTGATTGCTATTAGCCTGGGAGGCTATCCTGACCCTGTAATTAGTCTTGCTGGTGTTTATTAGACCTCTGTTTTGTTTCTTGTTTAGTTGAATCAGACAGTTCTTGTCTCAATGAGAGTTGCTCTTTCTGATTATGGCTATGAATTGTTTTGTAATATACCTTGTTAAGGCAAGGACTCCACCAGTGGGGTTTGTTTTTGGTGTTAGATTTGGGCTTACTTATCAGAGATACAGAAGCTTCAATGCAGCCATTTACATATTTGTACAGGATTTCTGTGAATAATTCTGCATAGGTAGTTGTGTTCTCAAGGTTTGTGGGAACTATGAATTTTGACAAACTATCTGTTAACAGGATGTAGTCTGCTTTGGAGTAGTTCCTAACTGTTACAGGTTTTGCTGGGTTTTCCAGGATGACTTTTATTTCATGACACAGGGGAGGGGACAATGCTGTCCTACACTGATGAGTACTAGGTCCACTATATTTGATCCTCTAGTTGGATGGCATACTATCTGGTTCTGGGTGTTCATATTGATAAAGGCCAGGAAATG